>NC_134889.1:20057588-20060088 GCF_041734735.1 Babylonia areolata | reverse complement strand
GTAGTAGTAGTAGTATCACTAGTGGTGGTGGTAGTGGTAGTAGTAGTATCACTAGTGGTGGTGGTAGTAGTAGTAACATCACTAGTAGTAGTAGTAGTAGTAGTAGCAGCAGCAGTAATAGTAGCAGTAATATCACCAGTAGTAGTAGTAGCAGCAGTGGTGGTGGTAGTAGTAGTAGTAGTAGTATAGAAGTCTCAATTCATTAGACGAAAAAAAAGGTGATGGGTGGTTCAATAAGTAAATTGTGTTGTGCTGTGTGCGCGCGCGTATGTGTACACACAGACTACACTACACACACACACACACACACACACACACACACAATTTATCCTCCCCCCTTTTCTTAAAAAAACAGAAGAAGAAAAAAACAAACAAAAACGTTCCCTTCTGAACGACCCTAAAGGCGAGAAAAGGTGTGTGTGTGTGTGTGGAGGGGTAGGGCGGTAGGTGAGAGTGCTGGGGGCGGATAGGGCTGGTGGTGGTGGTGGTGGTGGTGGCGGCGGGGTTCAGAGCACTTTGAAGTAAATTTCAAAGACAGCAAAAAAAAAAAAAAAAAAAAACTTTTCTGAATTTCAAATTTATCAGATGAAAAAGAAGAAAGATAGAAATCTTTTTCTTCTTCCACCCCCCGTTTTCTTTGAAGCACGATAACGGGGAGGTGGTGGCGGTGGTGAATATTCACTTCACTTCTCTGGATGTGGATGGGGTGAGTGAGCGGGCGACGGACGGACGGACGGAGAGAAGGAAGCATGCACACAGGTCTAGAAACTATAACCTCCCTCCTATCTGTATCTATCTATCTATTTACACACACACACACACACACACATATATATATATATATATATATATATATATATATATATACATATATATATATATATATATGTGTGTGTGTGTGTGTGTGTATATATATATATATACAGACACCCCTCCTCCTCCATCGCCGAATATAATAATAATAACAATATGGCGATGCACGGTGGGGGTCGGGTTGTGGTTGAGTTGGGTTGGGCTGGGCAGGGCATCGACCTACACCCCACTCCCCTACCCCTCAGCAAACCCTCCTCCTACAGTCCTGTTCTCGTGCCAAACTTGGGTTTCCGTGTCAGTTTCAACACACACACACACACACACACACACACCTGTAAAAGAAAAATACATATGTAACCAAGTGCTCAGCTGACTTCAAATACTGTTTCGCACACGAGCCTAATAGCAGTCGCCTTTTTCGCAACTAACACGCCGGTTTTCAATGACTCACTGATAATGCGGCACCATTCAAATTGTAAAAACAAAGCCCCTTTTAAACAATGCATCTACAATGCTACAGTCTACAATTCTGTATGTGACTGCTGTTGGAAACTAAAACCACAATATTATAGTGCTTGGATGAGAACAGATCAGGTATTTTGAAGATATAAAGCCCATTTTCAATGTCGACACTTAACGACAACCATTCCAAAAACTAGTGTCGCTGTACGCCATTGGGTGAGCTGAAAACTGTGTTTCTGACACACTGTATTTAATTATATATCTCTTTTGTTTGATCAGTAAACTGCAAGTATCATATACTGGCAGAATCGTCGCAATTCCATCTTTAAATCTATACCATTTTTGTTTCCCTACGTTAAACTGATTTAACGCAGTTTGTAATTTTCAGCGACAAACTCGCTAAAACTGACCCTTTTCAGGTGACTTAAATTAAGATTTTAAATTCATCAATTTATAATCAACACTTCATTTTATACTCATGAGAAAGTAGGTGTTGAGCTGTTTCTTTTGCGACCAATCCGATGTCAATCGGTTCAGGAATCATTTAGAAATCTATCACTGAGCACCTTGTAACAAACACAATTCTAATCGAACTTGGCCCCATTGGTGGCGATTTGCTTCGCAGCACACGTGGGCGTCATTGCGGTTCTCTTAACTTGCATTGTCTTCTCATCTTCTTTAGTCTTCATCTCTTCTCATAACTATTGTTAATAAAACAATAGAAAAACCCTTTTGTGACTGGCCGTCTATATGTCCCAGGGCCTGCGCGTGGATATATTCTATCCTTTAATTCAGTAAATCATTAGTACTTCTTTTGCACCATCCCCTTCTATAATAAACCACTCGGGTTCACAGCTACGCATAAAAATGATAAATTCAAAAAAGAAGAAAGAAGATCCATCAATCGTCTGAGTGCAAGCTTCCGAAATGGGGAAACTCTTAGTGATAAGAAGTGTGTGTGTGTGTCTCTCTCTCTGTAAGTGTCTCTCTCTCTCTATGTCTCAATATAATCTGCATAATATGAGGAAATTGCGGGGTGCCACAACAGAGAGAAAAGCAGGGGGGGGGGGGGGGGGGGGGAATTGGGGGGACGAGCCGAAGAGCTGGGGGGATGGGAACACACACACACACACACACACACACACACACACACACACACACACATGCACGCATACACCATATAATAATGACAACACAAACGTACTCGTGAAAACGAACCACCACC
>NC_134889.1:20032588-20040088 GCF_041734735.1 Babylonia areolata | reverse complement strand
CGCTGGCCCACATACATCCACATCGACGTGTCTATCTTCACACACACACACACACACACACACACAGAGATAGGAATCCATATCAGGTCGTCTGTAGCGCGTGACACACAGGGTAGAGAGAGACCTACTGCCACTCACACAACTCTCACAACAACACCCTATACACCACAACCACCACCAATAACAACAACAGCAACAACAGCAGCAGCAGCCGACGTCGAGCGATCTTGTCCTGTTGTGTCTTGTCAGTCAATCCCCCCCCCCCCCCCCGCCGAAAAACACAACACCAGTGTGTTCGTTTTTTAGTAGCCGACCATATAAAAAAAAAAAAAGAAAAAAGACCCACACACTCACACACACTACATGCTCCAAGCTCCAAGTCACGCGCACTTGTGAAGCCTCCAAAACCCACTAAACGAACTAACACACACACACACACACACGGCAATCCCCGTTGTATGTTGAATGTTGAAGTGGTTTTCTTGTTTGTTTTTCCTCCGCGTTTCACACCAGCTGTGTGTGTGTGAGAGAGAGAGAGAGAGAGAGAGAGAGAGAGAGAGAGAGCGAGGTAAAAGCTAAAGAGACCTCTTCTCTCTCTCTCTCTCTCTTTCTCCGTCTCTCTCTCTCTCGATCGCACTCAGTTGGCCCAAGCTGCCGTGCATATATACACGGAGACAGGCTTGGCTATACGTACGACAGCCCGCCCCGTCTTGTCGCAGTGGTGGTGGTACGCAGTCTTGTGTCAAGTCGTGTGTGTCAGTCTTTACTTGTCTCTGTATCTCTTGACTGTCTACCCCTCCACCACCACCCTCCCCCCCCTGCCTCCTCTCTCTCTCTCTCTCTCTCTCTCTCTCCCCTTCCCTCCCCCACCCTCTCTCTCTCTCTCTCTCTCTCTCTGTATCGTCCTTCGTGAGCCTCGCTGTGCCTGACTTGTCACTGACTTGTTGAACGGAAGCCAAACAAGAAAGAAAGAAAAAAAGGAAGAAATAAAAATGTGAGCGAGTGCGTGTGTGTGTGTGGGGGGGGGGGGCGTGGGGGGGAGAGTGAGAGAGATAGTAAGAGAGAGAGAGGGGGGAGGGAGGGAGGGAGGAAGAGAGACTGAGAACTGCAAAATCCTCGTTTTTCTTGCACGCACGCACAAAGACAGAGAGGGGGGTGAGAGAGAGAGAGACAGGAGAGTGAGAGAGAGAGAGACAGAGACAGAGACAGAAAGAAAGAGAGAGACAGAGAGAGAAAGAGAAAGAGAGAAAAGAGAAAGAGAGAGAGACAGGGGGAGAGAGAGATAGAGAAAGAGAGAGAGATGGAGACTGGGAGAGAGAGAGAAACAGAGACAGAGAGAGAGAGAGAGTGCAGGTGGCACACAGACACACACAAAATACACGCTGAACGACGGGATTTCCAGAAACAAATAGCCCTACTTGAAAACTTCTATTTACAGAAAAAAAAAGTCTAGTCAGAACACAGCCACATGCCTCTCAAGAACACAATACACACACACACACTCCCCCCCCCCCCTTCCCCACCACACATACCTGTTTACAACGAAGACAAAAATAACTCTGACCCGACCAAGTCATGCAAACTACGTTTGTCTCCACATGTAGATCAATTCCAAGTACAAAAAATACACCACATGCAACAGGTCGCTGCTTATGATTCATAGATAGATCTAGATGATCTACAGTCAGAAATATTCCATAATTATTTTGGGTGCCAGTAGGAAGAAAGGAAGGAAGAGAAAGAAAGAACGAAGGAAGGATGAAAGAATGAATGAAATGAATGAATGAAAGAAAGGAAGCAAGGAAGGAAGGCAGGAAGGAAAGAAGGAAGGAAGGAAAAAAGAAAAGGGTGAAAGAGGGAAAGGAATGACATGGAATGAATGAATGAATGAAAAGAAAAGGCAGGAAGGAAGGAAGAGTGAAAAAAGGAAGGAAAGAATAAAGGAGGAAAGAAAGGGAGAAAGAATGGATGAAATGAATGAATGAAAGGAATCAAGGAAGGAAGGAAGAGATAAAGAAAGAAAGAAGGATGAAAGAATGAATGAAAGAAAGGAAGCAAGGAAGAAAGGCAGGAAAGATGAAAGGAAGGAAGGAAGGAATAGACAAAGAAAGAAAGAAAGATGAATGAAATGAATGAAAGAAAGGAGAAGCAAGGCAGGAAGCAAGGATGGAAGGAAGGAAGAGAGAAAGAAATGAATGAATGAAAGAAAGGAAAGAAAGGAAACAAGGCGGGAAAGAAAGAAGGAAGAGAGAAAGAAAGGATGAAAGAATGAATGAAAGAAAAGAAGCAAGGAAGAAAGGCTGAAAAGAAGGAAGGAGGGAAGAGAGAGAGACACAGAGAGAGAGCAGGGAGAGAGAGAGAAGGGAGAGAGAGAGAGAAGGAAGGAAAGAAAGAAAGAAGCACTCATGGAGGTGGCAGTCTATGGAGAGTGGGGACCAGTATGGTTGAGCGTCACAAAATCTTTCATGCTATCAGTTATCTTTTTTTTTTTTTCTTTCGTTTCATTGTTTGTTTGTTTGTTTGTTTGTTTTGCTTTGTTTTTCTTCCTTTCCTTACCTTTTCTTCTGCTTAGAAAAAAAAAAAATGTTTTCCTTCCTTTCGTCTGTCTATTTGTTTGTCTGTCTGTCTGACTGTCTGTCTGTCTCTCTCGACACAAGCATGTACACATACGTACACACACAAGCAAAACCACACACACACACACACACAACACACACACACACACACACACACACACACACTATCTTCAATTCTACCTACCTATATCGGTTACTCGTGACAGATTCCATCGGTCGAGTCACTGATGACAATGCTGTCTATAATAACGTGATACGTAAAGATGAGGTCTTTCCGGGATTTTCCGATTTTCGTGTTGTTTTTTTTTCGAAATTCTTGTTGTGTGTGTGTGTGTGTGTGTGTGTGTGTGGAGACTGTGTGATCCATTTTGGTGTCTCTGACTGGAGCAAAAATACAAGTGGTAGTGCACGAGCACAATCCTGTTGTTCGCGTTGTCAGTGTCTGCAGTGTTTTTTCTTGGTTGGAACTGATAGCGGTGGCCTTGGTACGTGGGACTGGACACGCGCGTGTATCTATTTATAGTCATACATGCATACACGCACGTAGAGAGAGAGACACACACACACACACACACAGAAAGTGAGAGAGAGAGAGAGAGAGAGAGAGAGAGAGAGAGAGAGAGAGAGAGAAAGTGAGACAGAGAGACAGAGATATAAAGATCGAAAAAGAGAGACAGACCGACCGACCGACGTGGAGGGAGAGAGAGAGAGAGAGGGCGAGGGGGTGGGGGGCGAGGGAGGGATGGAGAGAGAGAGAGGGGGGGGGAGGGAAGACACAGGCAGACAAACTGACAGAGAGACAGAGAAAGAGAGAGGGAGAGACAGAGAGAGAGAGAGAGAGAGAGACAGACAGAGATAAATACACAGAGAGAGAGAGAGAGAGAGAGAGACAGACCGAAGGAGAGACAGACAGACATACAGAGACGGAGAGAGAGAAAGAGAGAGAATATAAAAAAAGAGAGAGACGCACAGCAGGAGACAATGACAGATATATATATATATATATCTCCGTATATTAATATATATATATATATATATATATATATATATATATATATATATATATTAATATACGGAGACATGTGGAACATGTGTGCAAGTGACAGTGGTCAACCATCCCCATCCCCTCCACACACACACACACACACACAGATAGAGACAGACAGATAGAGAGAGACAGAGAGAGAGTCCCGAAAAACAACCTGTGTACACATCAAATACATGTTGACCTACTTTCAAACCAACTCCCTCCCCCCCCCCCCACCCCCCCAACCCACCACAATCCTGATAAACAACATCAGCCGCGCCGTGCCCCTAAAGATACAATGATTTGTCATGATAATTCATCATCATTGGTATTATTATCATTATCATCGTCGACCCGGATCTCACTGTCTTGTGAGCTGTGCCGGTGACTTACCAAGTCATTGCGCAGTCCTGCTGTTGTTGTTGTTGTTGTTTCTCCCCGTATTCTCTCTCTCTCTCTCTCTCTCTCTCTCTCTCTCTCTCTCTCTCTCATATACGTAATCTCGCATTGTATTTACACAGAGCTTCTAACTAAGTTAAGGGAAACGGTATTGTCATGATTTCTTTAACAAATTGTGAAAATGGTGAATGTTTCCTGATGGTTATGGTGACATCTGCATATTGTATTATCGCCCTTCATTCATATGGGGGGCAATGGCCTTAAGTGAATAAACCATCTCAGTCTCTCTCTCTCTCTCTGGTATGCAGGTATCATGATTATGCACCTGTAAATGCTTACTGTGCAATTGAGTGTATTTGAGTGTCATGTATGTTTTTCTATAGCCCTTTGTTATCTTGTTAACATTTTGATTTCATTGATTTTTCTCTTTGCCCTGAGGGCTGGATGTAAAAAAAAGCATATACATGCCTATTCCACTTCTCTCATTAAAAAATATTCGTTCGTTCGTTCTCTGTCTCTCTTTCTCTATCTCTCTGTCTATTGTAATTATGCCTGTGACCTATATGCAATTAAATAATTCGCATTCTCTCTCTCTCTCTCTCTCTCTCTCTCTCTCTCTCTCTCTACCTACCTATCTGTATCTACCTATTGTAATTATACTTGTGGCCTATATGCAATTAAATAATTCGCATTCTCTCTCTCTCTCTCTTATAATTATGCCTGTGGCCTATATGCAATTAAATAATTTGCATTCTCTCTCTCTCTCTCCACACACACATTCATGGGTATACTATATATATACATGTAGACCTGGGGGTTTCAAACCAACTTGCCCCCCGCCCCCACCCCACCCCCACACCACATCCTGATAAACGACATCGGCCGAGCCCCTAAAGATACAATGATTTACCATTATCATCAATAATAATATCAAATCATCATCATCATCATCATCATCATCGTCATCAACCCGGACCTCAGTGTCTTGTGTGAGCCGTGCTGTGGTGACTTACCCCACCAAGTCACTGCACAGTCCGCTTTCTCACTGCGCACAGTGTGGTAGCAGCAACAAGCATCTGAAGTGTAAATGTTAAACAATGTGTTTTTGAAAAGTGTTTGTGTGATTGATATAATTGTGACTTACCTCTTCAGTAAGGGGCTTAGGCCTAAATCTGAATAAACAATTTCGTATTCGTATTCGTATTCGTGGTAGCAGTTGCAAGTACTGATAGTATGGTGCTGTGAATTCTTTGTTGCTTTAAAGTCGAGCCGACCGCAAGGGGGCCATTAACAGTCGAAAAACTAATAAATAAATAAATAAATAAACAAAACACGTAAACACACACACACACACACACACACACACACACACACACACACACACTGACACGTGCGGCATATGGAAAGCACTGACTCATAAGACGACGACGACAAACAACTGTGATGCATGCGCGCGCTTGTGGACACATTGCACATGCACTGATGATGCGAGACAGTCCACGTATTTTAACTGCTCTGTATGTGTGTGTGTGTGTGTGTGTGTGTGTGTGTGTGTAGAAAGCCAGTGTGAGTGAGTGCGCTTTGGGCGGGGAGAGGGTGGATGATGGGTTGTGGTGGGGAGGGGGCGGGGGGGGGGGGGGGGGGGGTAGGTGAAGGGGTGTTGGAGTTGTGTGTGTGTGTGTGCTTGATGGAAAAATCGCTTCCAGCATTTTCTTTTTATGGGATGCACGGCGTGCGTGTTCGTGTTTTTCGTTGGTTTGGAATTGGTTGTCGTGGGTTTTTTGTTGTTGTTGTTGTTGTTTTTTTCCGGGGAATACTGAAAGCGACAGCTGTAACACCCTCTGCACCCCCTCACCCACCCACCCACCCACGCACATACACACACACACACACACACACACATCGAGAAAGAAGGGGTGGAGACAGACGATTGGACAAAGACACAGACTGAGAAAGACGCAGGATACAGTGAAGACATACAGAGACAGAGCGACAGACAAAACAGACACAGACTGAGAAAGACGCAGAACACAGTGAAGACATACAGAGACAGAGCGACAGACAAAACAGACAAAGACACAGACTGAGAAAGACGCAGGACACAGTGAAGACAGACAGAGACAGAGCGACAGACAAAACAGACAAAGACACAGACTGAGAAAGACGCAGAACACAGTGAAGACATACAGAGACAGAGCGACAGACAAAACAGACAAAGACACAGACAGAGAAAGACGCAGAACACAGTGAAGACAGAGACAGAGCGACAGACAAACCAGACAAAGACACAGACAGAGAAAGACGCAGAACACAGTGAAGACAGAGACAGAGCGACAGACAAAACAAAACAAAGACACAGACAGAGAAAGACGCAGAACACAGTGAAGACAGAGACAGAGCGACAGACAAAACAGACACAGACTGAGAAAGACGCAGAACACAGTGAAGACATACAGAGACAGAGCGACAGACAAAACAGACACAGACTGAGAAAGACGCAGAACACAGTGAAGACAGAGACAGAGCGACAGACAAAACAAAGACACAGACTGAGAAAGACGCAGAACACAGTGAAGACAGAGACAGAGCGACAGACAAACCAGACAAAGACACAGACTGAGAAAGACGCAGGATACAGTGAAGACAGACAGAGACAGAGCGACAGACAAAACAGACACAGACACAGACTGAGAAAGACGCAGGACACAGTGAAGACAGAGACAGAGCGACAGACAAAACAGACAAAGACACAGACTGAGAAAGACGCAGAACACAGTGAAGACATACAGAGACAGAGCGACAGACAAAACAGACAAAGACACAGACTGAGAAAGACGCAGGATACAGTGAAGACATACAGAGACAGAGCGACAGACAAACCAGACAAAGACACAGACAGAGAAAGACGCAGGATACAGTGAAGACAGACAGAGACAGAGCGACAGACAAAACAGACACAGACTGAGAAAGACGCAGGATACAGTGAAGACATACAGAGACAGAGCGACAGACAAAACAGACACAGACTGAGAAAGACGCAGGATACAGTGAAGACATACAGAGACAGAGCGACAGACAAACCAGACACAGACTGAGAAAGACGCAGAACACAGTGAAGACATACAGAGACAGAGCGACAGACAAAACAGACAAAGACACAGACTGAGAAAGACGCAGGATACAGTGAAGACATACAGAGACAGAGCGACAGACAAAACAGACAAAGACACAGACTGAGAAAGACGCAGGATACAGTGAAGACAGAGACAGAGCGACAGACAAAACAGACAAAGACACAGACAGAGAAAGACGCAGAACACAGTGAAGACAGAGACAGAGCGACAGACAAAACAGACAAAGACACAGACTGAGAAAGACGCAGAACACAGTGAAGACAGAGACAGAGCGACAGACAAAACAGACAAAGACACAGACTGAGAAAGACGCAGGATACAGTGAAGACATACAGAGACAGAGCGACAGACAAAACAGACAAAG
>NC_134889.1:20002588-20020088 GCF_041734735.1 Babylonia areolata | reverse complement strand
GGAAGAGGAAGCGAGACAAAGAGAGAGAAGGGAGGGGGGGGAGCGTGGAAGGGTCTGACGTAAAAAAAAAAATCAAAAAAAAATCAAGGTAAATAATGTGGGAGGGAAGGACAGCTGGAGAAAGACAGAGGGTGAGAGGGAGAGAGACAGAGAGAACGAAAGAGATGCGCGCGTTTCTCTGCCTCTTCACACACACACACACACACACACACACACACACACACACACGACATCAAACACAGAGAGAGAGAGACAGAGAGAGAGAGATGCACACACACACACACACACACACACACACACACACACACACACACGACATCAAACAGAGAGAGAGAGACAGAGAGACAGAGAGAGAGAGAGATGCATGCACGCACACACACACACACACACACGAACTTACCCCCCCCCCCTCCCCAAACCAGAGCCAGCCGTAACACGACCCAAAACCTCACCACACTCCTAAGCAAAGCCAAATTCGTCCAACATCACACATACACACATGACACAGCTGAAGGTCCTCAAACAGCACGACCAAAGCACACGAAATCCCCATCAACTTCACAGCAACTGTCAACGAAAACATCACAAAGCGGGCTGCGATCACTCCACACATTCTCTCTCTCTCTCTACATATATATATATATATATGTGTGTGTGTATGTGTGTGTGTGTGTGTGTGTGTGTGTGTGTGAGTTGTGGTGGTGATGTTTTAATCCACTATTTATGAAAATGAGTTGGCTGTTCACAAGAAAAACCGATACTCAGCCAGCCAGCTGACCAGCAAGTCAAACTTCTATTCCTGTGTGTGTGTGTGTGTGTGTGTGTGTGTGAGTGCGTGTGCGTGTTCCACAAATCATCAAAAATGCATAATTATATTCACGCACACCGTTCGTCGGGACGCCGGTACACACACACACACACACACACACACACACACACACACAAAGTAAAAGAACCTGTAGAACACAACAGCGAAAAAAAAAAAAAAAAAAAAAAAAAAAAAAAAAGAGGGAGGAGATTTTATGCCCTGAAGTCAAACAAAACTGTTCGATCGTGAAACAAAAAAATCGAGACAGAGGGCGGGAGAGATATCTAGACAGATAGGTAGATAGATAGATAGACAGATAGATAGATCTAGAGACAAAGAAACAGACGGACAGACAAACTGGAGGGGAGTGAGACAGACAGACAGACAGACAGAGAGACAGACAGACAGAAGAGAGGCAAAGACAGAGACAACGACAAACATCCAATATCCATTTGATTTTTTTTGTTTTTTGTTTGTTTGTTTTTTGCATAAAGAATGGATTAAAACATCACCACCACAACTCCCACACACAGACAAACACACACACACACACACACAAACACACACACACACACACACACACTGACTACAATCGTTCATCATGACATTTCTTTTCAAAACTGAACATAAAACGGAAAAAAAAAAATATTAAGAAAATAAAATAAAATGTGAATCTAACGATGTTCCTCTTCAACTGCACTTTAATATAATACGATTTTCTATCAAAATACAAAACTAAAAAAAAATAAAAGACAGTCTAGATATATTCCACCCTCTGAAGTCCCACTCTTCCCTCCCTTGGGCTCTCTCTCTTTCTACAACATCACACACACACACACACACACACACACACACATTTGTGCGTATGCAGAAGCGCATGCTAAATTTCTCCAAGTGCTGACTGACTGCACACCCCCTTTTTCTATGGGGTCTCGCGAAGGCCAGTGGCCTAAAAAAAAAAAATGAGTAACTCAATGATCCGAATGTCTCTCCCCTCCACACCCACCCCTCAAGTCCCCTATTAATATATATTCAGCCATTTACACCTGCACAATGGTGCGGCCCACACGGCAAGACAGGAAAAAATGCACAGCTTGCAATATTGGCGTAAATAAACATCGAATAGCACGCGCGTGCATACACACACACACACACACACACACACACACACACGTTTCACATTAGCCTGCGATGGTTTAGCAATTATCAAGTGTACATGTATCAGGTATGTTTGGAACCGCGTCGTAATTTTTTGTGTGTGTCGGGGGGGGGGGGAGGAAGGGGCGTGGGGGGCAGGGGTGGAAGAGAGAGCTCAGAATGATGTAAATTACCCATGCCCCCCCCCCCTCTCTCTTTCTCCCCCACCCTCTCTTTCTCCCCCCAGCCTCTCTCTCTCTCTTTCTCCCCTCAGCCTCTCTCTCTCTCTCTCTCTCTCTTTCTCCCCCCCAGCCTCTCTCTCCTCTCTTTCTCCCCTCAGCCTCTCTCTCTCTTTCTCCCCCCAGCCTCTCTCTCTCTCTGTTTCTCCCCTCAGCCTCTCTCTCTCTCTCTCTTTCTCCCCCCAGCCTCTCGCTCTCTCTTTCTCCCCTCAGCCTCTCTCTCTCTCTCTTTCTCCCCCCAGCCTCTCTTTCTCTCTCTCTCTCTTTCTCCCCTCAGCCTCTCTCTCTCTCTCTCTCTTTCTCCCCCCAGCCTCTCTCTCTCTCTCTCTCTTTCTCCCCCCAGCCTCTCTTTCTCTCTCTCTCTTTCTCCCCTCAGCCTCTCTCTCTCTCTCTCTTTCTCCCCCCAGCCTCTCTCTCTCTCTTTCTCCCCCCAGCCTCTCTCTCTCTCTTTCTCCCCTCAGCCTCTCTCTCTCTCTCTCTCTTTCTCCCCCCAGCCTCTCTCTCTCTCTTTCTCCCCCCAGCCTCTCTCTCTCTCTTTCTCCCCTCAGCCTCTCTCTCTCTCTCTCTCTTTCTCCCCCCAGCCTCTCTCTCTCTCTTTCTCCCCTCAGCCTCTCTCTCTCTCTCTCTCTTTCTCCCCCCAGCCTCTCTGTCTCTCTTTCTCCCCCCAGCCTCTCTCTCTCTCTTTCTCCCCTCAGCCTCTCTCTCTCTCTTTCTCCCCCCAGCCTCTCTCTCTCTCTTTCTCCCCTCAGCCTCTCTCTCTCTCTCTCTCTTTCTCCCCCCAGCCTCTCTCTCTCTCTTTCTCCCCCCAGCCTTTCTCTCCTCTCTTTCTCCCCCCAGCCTCTCTCTCTCTCTTTCTCCCCCCAGCCTCTCTCTCTCTCTTTCTCTCCCCCCCCCCCCCCGCCTCTCTCTCCTCTCTTTCTCCCCCCAGCCTCTCTCTCTCTCTCTTTCTCCCCCCAGCCTCTCTCTCTCCTCTCTTTCTCCCCCCAGCCTCTCTCTTTCTCTCCCCCCCACCGCCTCTCTCTCTCCCCCCACCTTTCTCCCACCAACCTCTCTCTCTCCCTTCCCCTACCTCCCTCCCTCCCTTGCATTGTGGGCCCAAGGCCGATTAGATGTGCATTAAAACGTTCTTCTCTCACCCAGCCTGCACCACCACTATTATAGTCAGTGGCGGCTGTCTTTTTGCACAGAGAAACTCCACCCCGCAAAGCAAAAAAAAAAAAAAAAGAAAAAAGAAAAAAAAGATTCCCTATTGAAGATAAGAGAGTTACTCAGTGGCGGGAGCCATACACTGAGAGAGAGAGAGAGAGAGAGAGAGAGAGAGAGAGAGAGAGAGGCAGGGTGGGGAGGGGGGGAGGGAGAAAGAGAGAGACAGACAGACAGACACAGACAGACAGACAGAGAACACTGAAATCTTTATAATGTCGATAGCTCTCACTCTCAGCTCTGATGACATGGTGGAGGAACAAGCAAACAAGAATCGAAACAAAAGAAGAACTGTAAATACATTGAGAGAGAGAGAGACAGAGACAGAGAGAGAGAGAGGGAGAGAGATGGAGAGACCAGACTGTGATAGAGGCATCACACAGAAGATAGGGACAGAGAGACCTGGAGAGACTGTGAAGACGTACACCCACAGCCAAAGGCAGCCAGACAAAGCTGGACCTGCAGAGGTGAAGGGTAACCAGACAAAGCTGGACCTGCAGAGGTGAAGGGTAACCAGACAAAGATAGACCTTCAGAAGGTGAAGGGTAACCAGACAAAGATAGACCTTCAGAAGGTGAAGGGTAACCAGACAAAGATAGACCTGCAGAAGGTGAAGGGTAACCAGACAAAGCTGGACCTGCAGAGGTGAAGGGTAACCAGACAAAGATAGACCTGCAGAGGTGAAGGGTAACCAGACAAAGACAGACCTGCAGAAGGTGAAGGGTAACCAGACAAAGACAGACCTGCAGAGGTGAAGGGTAACAAAGATAGACCTGCAGAAGGTGAAGGGTAACCAGACAAAGCTGGACCTGCAGAGGTGAAGGGTAACCAGACAAAGACAGACCTGCAGAGGTGAAGGGTAACAAAGACAGACCTGCAGAGGTGAAGGGTAACAAAGATAGACCTGCAGAGGTGAAGGGTAACCAGACAAAGACAGACCTGCAGAGGTGAAGGGTAACAAAGATAGACCTGCAGAAGGTGAAGGGTAACCAGACAAAGGCAGACCTGCAGAGGTGAAGGGTAACCAGACAAAGGCAAACCTGCAGAGGTGAAGGGTAACCAGACAAAGGCAGACCTGCAGAGGTGAAGGGTAACCAGACAAAGGCAGACCTGCAGAGGTGAAGGGTAACCAGACAAAGATAGACCTGCAGAGGTGAAGGGTAACCAGACAAAGGCAGACCTGCAGAGGTGAAGGGTAACCAGACAAAGGCAGACCTGCAGAGGTGAAGGGTAACCAGACAAAGATAGACCTGCAGAGGTGAAGGGTAACCAGACAAAGGCAGACCTGCAGAGGTGAAGGGTAACCAGACAAAGGCAGACCTGCAGAGGTGAAGGGTAACCAGACAAAGACAGACCTGCAGAGGTGAAGGGTAACCAGACAAAGACAGACCTGCAGAGGTGAAGGGTAACCAGACAAAGCTGGACCTGCAGAGGTGAAGGGTAACCAGACAAAGATAGACCTGCAGAGGTGAAGGGTAACCAGACAAAGATAGACCTGCAGAGGTGAAGGGTAACCAGACAAAGATAGACCTGCAGAGGTGAAGGGTAACCAGACAAAGATAGACCTGCAGAGGTGAAGGGTAACCAGACAAAGGCAGACCTGCAGAGGTGAAGGGTAACCAGACAAAGATAGACCTGCAGAGGTGAAGGGTAACCAGACAAAGGCAGACCTGCAGAGGTGAAGGGTAACCAGACAAAGACAGACCTGCAGAGGTGAAGGGTAACCAGACAAAGACAGACCTGCAGAGGTGAAGGGTAACCAAAGACAGACCTGCACAGGTGAAGGGTAACCAGACAAAGACAGACCTGCACAGGTGAAGGGTAACCAGACAAAGATAGACCTGCAGAGGTGAAGGGTAACAGACAAAGATAGACCTGCAGAGGTGAAGGGTAACCAGACAAAGACAGACCTGCAGAGGTGAAGGGTAACCAGACAAAGACAGACCTGCAGAGGTGAAGGGTAACCAGACAAAGATAGACCTGCAGAGGTGAAGGGTAACCAGACAAAGACAGACCTGCAGAGGTGAAGGGTAACCAGACAAAGATAGACCTGCAGAGGTGAAGGGTAACCAGACGAACAGAAAACAAAAGGGACTGAATTGGAAACTAAAAATAATAACAACAATAATAATAATATTTATACAGCGCTGAATCTTGTGCAGAGACAAATCTAAGCGCTTTCACACCAGTCATTTACACGCATGCATAACTCTAAAACTGAAGAAACTGAAGACAAGGAAGAGGCAGGGGAGGGAGGCTAAAAAAATAATCGTAGATAAATCAACAAAAATGAATTTTAAAAAGCTACCGACATAATCAGGCCACAAACAAACAAACAAACAAACAAACAAAAACCCACAACTACGAAGTAAAGAGGAGAAACCGGGCGAAAGTACCACTTCGCTCCAAACAACGTGTCCCTGACGTTACTGTACACACATACACAGCTTAAGAGTTTTGGGGTGCTCAGAAGGAACACCACACAAACAGAACACACACACACACACACACACACACACACACACACACACCAAACCAAACCACACCACCACCACCACACAACTCACAAACGTTTGTAGGCAGCAGCATCAGAACTCCTGTCCCCTGACCACGACAACCGGTGCACTAGGAAAGTCCTCCTCTTCATGGGTCCAGTGTTACACTTACAGTCTGGTTTGAGAACTTGAGAAAGCACCACAAACTTCAGCCCCGACCAACCAACCAACCAACCAACCAAATCCTCAATCGACGCACACAGAACCAGCAACAACTACATCCAGCGTCGTCACTCAGCAGCAGCAACAATCCTCAACAGCAGCAACAATCCTCAATCCACACACATCAGCAATAATCCTCAATCCGCAGTCACTCAGCAGCATCAGCATCGACTGTCACCAGTCCCTACACACAGCGCTTACTACTGACGTCCAATCCCCCCCCCTGCACAGTCAGCATCGACAAATCCTTCGTCCACAGTCCAGACAACAGTTAAAGAAACACACGTCACGTGGTTTCAAACTCCCTAAAGGGGTGGTAAGGAGGGGGTGGAGAGACGGGGGGGTGGGGGGGGGGGGCTGCTGGGTAGAAAGGGAAGAGAAGCACGAGCATATGTGTGTACCTCGACCACCCCACCCATACACACTACACACACCACGTCGATAAACACAGGACACCACGCTTTGAGATACACCCAGACCAGCTGATTGACCCACTCTCTCCCACCCTCTCACTGACCCAACACACACACACACACACACACACACACACACACACACACACGTATCTTGCACAGTCAACAAAAGCCACCCCTCACCACCCTCTGGAGACAACGGCAAGAGAAGGTTGACCAGATTACCGCTACCCGTGACTTCATTTTCAATGGCCTCTGTCCCCAACCCCCACCCCCTTCGGGTATTGGTATCTCCCAGGGCACTCGGACACGCCAGACGGACTTCCAACCAGCACCGACACGTCAAGACACCCTGGGTTCTTGCAATCCATTTACATCCCTCCGACAACGAACCCGTCACACCACCACAGACCCCCACCCCACCCCCCCGGCCCCCGCCCCCACCCACCCACCCCTCAAGCAACTGAACCACTTCACTTCAAGGGGCAGTTCAGCCAGTCAGGCAGTAGGTCGGTCAGTGGTTTAATTCAACTCTTACATCTCTCCCTCCCGGGGTGTAGAGTAGTGAGTGAGACCAGACACACACATGGCTAGCTGGGACACCCTGGAGAGAATGACAGACCACAACGATCCTCCTCTGCTCTTGCCTTAGCAGTCCGTCCCACTGGTCTTCTAAAAGTAAGACCTATTTAGACCAGCGAGTCCATCCCCATTGTTAACTCTCGTATTTGACTGTGCTTTCATATTTCTCAAACTGCGTGTTCGGTGCATATCTGTTATGCATGTGTGGGTGTATATGTGAATGTGTGTCTTCATGTTTTACATCTATTTGCTTATTTATCATCATTGTTTTGTTGTTGTTTTTTTCTTGTTGTTGTTTTTTTCCCATTATAGTTATTATTTATTTTTTTCTTTGTGTAAGCTTATCTATCATTTATTCACCTTTTTTTTTTCTTTTTTTTCCCCCTCAAGGCCTGACTAAGCGCGTTGGGTTACGCTGCTGGTCAGGCATCTGCTTGGCAGATGTGGTGTAGCGTATATGGATTTGTCCGAACGCAGTGACGCCTCCTTGAGCTACTGAAACTGAAACTGAAACTGTTAACTCTCTCCATACGAACGGCGAAAGAGACGACGTTAACAGCGTTTCACCCCAATTACCATCATCAAAATATTGCAAGAGGAAGGCTCTTATACTGAAGAGGTTAATGCTGACGGAGAATACCACAATGCTGACGACGGAAGTTAAAGTTTGGGTCATCCAGACACCCACTGGACATCCGAGGGGTCTGTGTAGAGGAGAAGAGAGGACTGGCCGTACTGAGTGAGTTAAATCAAGTCAGGTGGGTTGGGTGGCCCAGCTGGGAAGGCTTAGGACTGTCCACTGTATGCTCCTTGAGGGTCGGTCAGTCAGCCAGTCTAGTCCACTCCACAGCTGTTTGTCACTCACAGACCATGGGATGAGACAGACGATAAACCCACGTCCCCCTAACCATTCCCATCGTGGAGCAGCGTATCTCCCCGGGGGGTAGCATGCTAACTGCTGGTGCTGTCTGCTGGTGGTGGTAAACGACCTTACTGGCTGACCAGTTCTTCAGGGCTGTGGTCATGCTCCGAACAATGCGGTGCGTTTCGAGGGGTTGGGCCCTGTGTGTAGCATGCATGCTCTTAGCGCATTTAGCGCATGCTAAAAGAGCCCACGTCAACAAGAGAGTTGTCCCGGGCATTTTATTAAAAAAAAATTTCGCAGTAAAATCCACTCCTGTACGTGTGTGATCACTAAACTGCAAGGCAGGGTGTTGAGAAGAGAGGTCGGTGCTTCATTTAGTCACCATACCAGGTTCAGACTGATTATGAACTCGGGAGAGTGCACGCGTTATTTTTTCTTCTCTCGTTTGATACAGCAAACAAATATTTATTAAAAAAATTAATTAAAAAAAAAATAAATAGGGAACAATTAAAAAAAAAAACATTTAAAGAGGAGAAAAAAAATTAATATGGGGGGAGGCGGAACGTTCAAACGAACGACGAGCCACTCTTATTTCTAAATCACCTACTCGGGGCACATGCCCGGTAAAAGTAGATAGTAAGAGGGGGAAAGGACAGTTTAGCTCATCTAATCGTCGCAGGTTCTGATCACATCATCCGGTCAGTGTAGCTGACAGCGCACACACAGAGAGAGAGAGAGAGAGAGAGAGAGGAAGAAAGGACAGCTTAGCTCATCTAATCGTCGCAGGTTCTGATCACATCATCCGGTCAGTGTAGCTGACAGCAAACACACACACACACACACACACACACAGAGAGAGAGAGAGAGAGAGAGAGAGGAGGGGGAAAGGACAGCTTAGCTCATCTAATCATTGTAGCAGGTTCTGATCACATCATCGGGTCAGTGTAGCTGACAGCGCGCACACAGAGAGAGAGAGAGAGAGAGAGAGAGAGAGAGAGGAGGAAGAAAGGACAGCTTAGCTCATCTAATCATTGTAGCAGGTTCTGATCACATCATCGGGTCAGTGTAGCTGACAGCGCGCGCACACACACACACACACACACACACACACACACACACACACAGAGAGAGAGAGAGAGAGAGAGAGAGAGAGAGAGGAGGGGGGGAAACGACAGCTTAGCTCATCTAATCATTGTAGCAGGTTCTGATCACATCATCGGGTCAGTGTAGCTGACAGCACACACACACACACACACACACACACACACACACAGAGAGAGAGAGAGAGAGAGAGAGAGAGAGAGGAGGAAGAAAGGACAAGCTCATCTAATCATTGTAGCAGGTTCTGATCACATCATAGGGTCAGTGTAGCTGACAGCAGAGAGAGAGAGAGGGATAGGAGGGAGAGAGAGAGGGGGGAGGGAGACTCGCTAATTTATTCAGTACCACAGCTCCAACTGCATGCATCAGCTGCAGAGATTTCCATCAGTCAGCGTGCTCATTTCTTTCAAAATTAATGGTCAGTCAGTCCGTGGGGTGTACCTCGGACTTGTTAATTAACAGACGTCCGTATGTATACCACCACTGAACTGCTGGGGGTGGGGGGTGGAGGGGGGGGGGTGTTGGAGGAGAGGTGCTGGGAGGGGAGGGGTGAAGAGGGGAATGACTTGCGAACGTCGGGTGTTTGGCCGGTAAAAAAAAAAAAAAAAAAACAAAAAAAAAACGCCCGTACTTCGAACGTCAAGACTTTTGTCGCAAGAAAAAAAAAATTCGGTATTCATGTTTCAGGCAGGAAGAACTGACAACGAACGTCTAGACTTCTCACACACACACACACACACACACACTCACTCTCTCTCTCTCTCTCTCACACACACACATACACAAAAAGAAACAGAAACTGGTTTCCCGATTAAGCTGCTGCACGGTGTGCAAGTTGCGCGTGTGAGATTTGGTTGGGCTTTGACGCTGTGTTGGCATGAAGACCCACTAACTGGTTCAGTAGTGTGTGCCCGGGAAGCATCACTAACACGTGCGATCGTGCGGCATGCACTTGGCTGACAATGCCACGTGGCCAACCAAGTGCCTGTCATGTCTTTTTTTGTTGTTGTTGTTTGTTTGTTTTTGTTTTTTGTTTGTTTTTTTAACACCAGTGACACAAAACTGTCGTAACTTCAGCAACGTTTTTTTTAACACCAGTGACACAAAACTGTCGTAACTACAGCAACGTGTTTTTTTTAACACCAGTGACACAACACTGTCGTAACTTCAGCAACGTTTTTTAACACCAGTGACACAAAACTGTCGTAACTTCAGCAACGTTTTTTAACACCAGTGACACAAAACTGTCGTAACTTCAGCAACGTTTTTTTCAACACCAGTGACACAAAACTGTCGTAACTTCAGCAACGTTTTTTTTAACACCAGTGACACAACACTGTCGTAACTACACACACACTCCAGTTCGCTTCAAACTGAACCTGTCAGATGCAGAATTACCTGTCGAGTGAACCCCCACCCCCTACCCTACCCCCACCCCCCCTCCTCTCAAAACTTAGGCTGTCATCTGTCTGGCATTCTAACTGGTGCGTTCAGTCGCGAAATATTCTTAATAGTCTATTACAGTACTGAACAACAACAACAACAACAACAACGACAACAAAAACCGCGCCCTTTTTCTTTCACTAAAGAACAACAACAACAACAAAAACCGCGCCCTTTTTCTTTCACTAAAGAACAACAACAACAACAAAAACCGCGCCCTTTTTCTTTCACTAAACAACAACAACAACAACAAAAACCGCGCCCTTTTTCTTTCACTAAAGAACAACAACAACAACAAAAACCGCGCCCTTTTTCTTTCACTAAACAACAACAACAACAACGACAACAAAAACCGCGCCCTTTTTCTTTCACTAAACAACAACAACAATAACAACAAAAACCGCGCCCTTTTTCTTTCACTAAACAACAACAACAACGACAACAAAAACCGCGCCCTTTTTCTTTCACTAAAGAACAACAACAACAACAACAACAACAACAAAAACCGCGCCCTTTTTCTTTCACTAAACAACAACAACAACAACAACAACAAAAACCGCGCCCTTTTTCTTTCACTAAACAACAACAACAACAACGACAACAAAAACCGCGCCCTTTTTCTCTCACTAAAGAACAACAACAACAACAAAAACCGCGCCCTTTTTCTTTCACTAAACAACAACAACAACAAAAACTGCGCCCTTTTTTCTTTCACTAAACAACAACAACAACAACAACGACAACAAAAACCGCGCCCTTTTTCTTTCACTAAACAACAACAACAAAAAACCGCGCCCTTTTTCTTTCACTAAACAACAACAACGACAACAAAAACCGCGCCCTTTTTCTTTCACTAAAGAACAACATCAACAACAACAACAAGAACCGCGCCCTTTTTCTTTCACTATACAACAACAAAAACCGCGCCCTTTTTCTTTCACTAAAGAACAACATCAACAACAACAACAAAAACCGCGCCCTTTTTCTTTCACTAAAGAACAACAACAACAAAAACCGCGCCCTTTTTCTTTCACTAAAGAACAACATCAACAACAACAACAAAAACCGCGCCCTTTTTCTTTCACTATACAACAACAAAAACCGCGCCCTTTTTCTTTCACTAAAGAACAACAACAACAAAAACCGCGCCCTTTTTCTTTCACTAAAGAACAACATCAACAACAACAACAAAAACCGCGCCCTTTTTCTTTCACTAAAGAACATCAACAACAACAACGACAACAAAAACCGCGCCCTTTTTCTTTCACTAAAGTCTGGGCTCACAACGTGTAGTCCTGTGAAATAGTTGGAACTAAAATTTTCAGCCCCTTTTTCCGACTGCGTTTAGATTCGGAACTCCGAGTTCAGTCAGACGCCCGCCGTCAACTCCCAACTTCCGACGGATTGTCTCGGACAAAACATTTACTTGGTCCGGGCGTTTCTGTTGACGCCTTTCCCGTGACTTGGACCCCAGTTTGGGCGTGGAGGTTAACTTCTTCTTCTTCTGCGTTCATTCGTATGCACACGAGTGGGCTTTTACGTGTATGACCGTTTTTACCCCGCCATGTAGGCAGCCATACTCCGTTTTCGGGGGTGTGCATGCTGGGTATGTCCTTGTTTCCATAACCCACCGAACGCTGACATGGATTACAGGATCTTTAACGTGCGTATTTGATCTTCTGCTTGCATATACACACGAAGGGGGTTCAGGCACTAGCAGGTCAGCACATATGTTGACCTGGGAGATCGTAAAAATCTCCACCCTTTACCCACCAGGCGCCGTCACCGTGATTCGAACCCGGGACCCTCAGATTGACAGTCCAACGCTTTAACCACTCGGCTATTGCTCCCGTCGGCGTGGAGGTTAACGACCTACTGGGTAAACGCCCTTGACTTTGAGGAAGTCCAAGTTACTTACTGTTCAGGGCAGTGGTCTGGGAACAACGCCACATGTACTACCGATAGATTTGACAGATAATCAACGACTTGGGACACTCTTTATTTCCAGGGCGTATCGTGGTGACAGCGACAGGGCAGTTTGGGGAAGTGTGGTTGTACACTTACTGATTTGAACCTGACGCACGCACGCACGCACGAACGCTCGAACGCGCGCACACACACACACACACACACACACACACACACTGGCCCTGACCATTCTCTTAGTATGAGACAGTGTTTGACAGTACACTGGACAGCCCCATGTCCACATACCAACTGTGTCATTTGAGGACAAGCCAAGCAAGGCTGGGGGATGAAAGGGGGGAGGGGGGTTATAAAGAAGGGGGGTGTGTGTGGGGAAGGAGATGAGCGGATAGTGCACTTCCTCCTCCCTCCCAATACTCATAATTCCCACCCTAGCCCCCCCCCCCCCACTCCCCCTCCCACCACCTCACAACTCGCAAATGTTTGTAGGCAGCAGCATTTCAACTCCTGTCCTTTGTTGGGAGGAGGAGGGGGGTGGGGGGGGGGAGGTCCCCAAAAAATAATCATTATTAGCAATATCAAACAGGATTCATACAGACTTTTGGGATCATAAATTGACAAACCATCCAAATGACAACATACGGAAGTGAGTGTGTGTGTGTGGGGGGGGGGGGGGGGTCCATAAATTCCTCGATCTCTCTCTTTTTTTTAATTTATTTACTTATCAACTGATATTCCTTGCTTTCTTTCCCGCAGCATTGAACAGGCTTTCAAGACCTTTACGTTGGGTCTACGCGTGAAGGTAGGCCCGGGCATTATGGAGCGGTGGTACGTGCGCTCTAAAAACCTGACGCCTCCGGTTCGAAGTTCGAAACCGACCCAGAAGGCCGTTTCTTATCACCTCGACATCATCATAATTATAACAAACAGCCCAGAGTTCCTCCTCAACTGCTGCTGGGGGAGTTTTGTCAAGAGAAGAACGTCGACGTCTCTCCACTCTCAACCAACAATCCAGCGACCGACATCATCCACACACACACACACACACACAGCCCCCTACCTCAATCGCTCCCACCCCACCTCCCCAGAAGTGTATACTTGACTGAGAAAAATCACCACAAGAAGAACCACACACACACACACACACACACACCCCAAGTCAGTGACCGAGTTTACCAATGTTCCTGGGATCGGAGGAGGGTACGCTGAGACTGACCACCATGCACCTGTTGGCAGCTGTTGTGTTACCATTCCCCAGTCACGTGTTGTTTGTTACACACCACCTTGTCACAGTTGGTCACACACACACACACACACACGGTATTAAACAAGAAATTCTCACCGCAGCGAGAGACAGACAGACAGACAGACAGAGGCACACACACATACACACACACACACACACAGCAACAACAGCGACAGAAAACTTGTGGTGATCGGAGACGTGTTTCCTCGTGTTCTCTTCACCCCTACGTGTCTTATTGAAACAGACTGTTATGTGGGGACTCAAAGGTCAAGGGTTCGGGGAGTGTGTGTGTGGGTGTGAGAGCGCGCGGAAGGGTTGTTGTCACAAACGTGTCACCTGTGATCACGTCATCCTACCCCCCCCCCACCCCCCCACCCCACCTTCCCTCCCACCCATCCGTCTCTCCAACTGATATCAGCCCCCGTAGCCTACCCTGGTTGCTTGAACCGCTTAGTGATCCCGTACTGACATCGGAACTAACAAACAGAAACTGTCACTTCCACTGACTGGGGGGGGAAAAACCCGTCTGATCTTGAAAGCCTGCTTTCGAAAACTTCGGTAACAGGATGAATGGACAAGAACATCCGTCTCAGCTTCCCTTAAGTCTGCTTCAGTCAGCAGGATAAGGGATGATCTCACATATCTTATCATCTTCAAGCGGCCCGCTTCAGACACTACGTCGTCACACAAGGGTAAACAATCATATCAGATTGAAAGCCCGCTCCACACTTCCACACACACACACACACACACACACACAAACACACATACACACACACACAAGAGTGCACGAAAGAAAAACACGACGAGAAAAAACAAAACAAAAAACAACTCTAGAAGCATATGTCATAGAGAGACGTACAAACTGTACAACCATCAAAACAGAAGAAAATAAGTATGTCTTCATGAGAAATATACCACCCTTCCCCCCCCTCCCTTCCTCGATCTCTCTCTCTTTCTCTCCTCGAGAGGTTTTGAGACATCTGTCTTCCTAGGAACCATTTCAAATTTTCGAACTTGAAGGCAGAGTTTTACAATGTGTACAAATAACTATTTAAAAAAAAAAAAAAAAAAAAAAAAAATCACCCCTCAAAAAATCGAACAAACCCACACACGACACACTCACTGGACCCAGCTGACAAGGAACCGTCTCAAATGTTCCAAGTGGAAGGCAAATTTCTGCAATACGTATACATGACTAAACAAACAAACAACAACAAAAAAACCAAACAATCAAACAAATACAACAACAACAACAACAAAATCGGAACAATCCACTCTCGACACCCTGCTGACTAAGAACCGTCTCAAAATATTGGAACTTGGAAGGCGGAATTCTGCAATGCGCAAAAAATAACTCAAGTAAACAAACACAGACACACACACAGACACACACACAGACACAGACGCACACACTATGTATTTCACTGCATGCGTATTAGATTACCGTTTATTTCTTTGTTCCTTTTGTTCTTTGTTATGTCTATTAATCCTTCGGGATTTTATGACAATAAAATGAAGTCAAGTCAAGTCATACACACAATCGGAACAACCCACACACGACACACCCACACTAAGCCCCAGCTGGCCAGGAACCATTTTCAAACATTCGGACTTTGAGGCAAGAGTTCTACAATGCGTATAAATAACTATTCAAAAAAAAAAAAAAAAAAAAAAAAAATCGGAACAACCCACACGAGACACGCCCACTAAGCCCGGTGAGGGCTAGGTTCAAACCTCTTCCGTCAGAACAGAGTCCACGTCCTGTAGTCTGAAGTGTGAGTGCACGGTCCTTCAACCACGTCACTCCGGGAAAATTGCGTAACACGTCTCTCTCAGTCTCTCTCTCTGTCTCTCTGTCTCTCTCTCTCTCTGTCTCCTTCCTAAGTGTGAGAGTGAGATCTTGTACACACTAATCATCTTCCTCACATAGAAAGGGGGAGGGAGAGAGAGAGGGGGAGAGAGAGAGCGGGGGGAGGGAGGGAGAGAGAGAGGGGAGAGAGAGGGGAGAGAGAGAGGGGGGGGAGAGAGAGGGGGGAAGGGAGAGAGGGGGGGAGAGAGAGGGGGGGGAGAGAGAGAGCGAGAGAGAGAGAGGGGGGGGAGGAGAGAGAGAAGGGGGGGAGGGAGAGAGAGAGAGAGAGAGAGGGAGAGTGTGAGAGAGAGAGGGAGGGGGGAGAGAGAGAGAGAAAGAGAGAGAGAGAGGGAGAGAGAGAGAGAGAGAGAGAGAGAGAGAGCGAGAGAGACAGCGAGAGAGAGGGAGAGAGAGAGAGAGAGGGAGAGAGAGAGCGAGAGAGAGCGAGAGAGAGAGAGAGCGAGAGAGCGCACATACCTCCTCTTAGAAAGTTTCATCGCAATAAACAAAAGATCGAAATAAGACAAGAGAAAAGATAATTTGCAAGGAGTGTATACTGGGAACTGTTGGGGCAGAATTTGATTTCGTTTTAGTATGTCATTTAAAAAAAATGTAATTCGAAATAGACAAATCCCTACAGCACTCTTCAATGTTCGTTTTTTTTGTTGTTGTTTTTGTTTGTTTTGTTTTTTGTTTTTGTGGGGTTTTTTGTTGTTGTTGTTTTTCAATTTATTTCGTGCTGGGAAGAAAACACAACACAGGGTGTGTGTAACGTTTCCTTACACCTGGAACATACTTGACATATGAAGTCTGAATTGTTGTATCAGTATCGATATCAGTATCAGTAGCTCAAGGAGGCGTCACTGCGTTCGGTCAAATCTATACACGCTGCACCACATCTACCAAGCATATGCCTGACCAGCAGCGTAACCCAACGCGCTTAGTCAGGCCTTGAGAAAAAAAAAAAAATTGTTGTAAGATAGTAGAAGTGATGGTGGTGGTGGTGGTGGTAGCAGTAGTAGAAGTTGCAGCAGCAGCAGTAATAGTAGTAGTAGTAGTGTGTGCGCGTGCAGTGTGTGTGTGTGTGTGTGTGTGTGTGTGTGTGTGTGTGTGTGTGTGTGTGTGTTTCTTCAGTTTAACGTCTATTCACTATGAGTGTTTTTAGACGGAAAGGAGTAAAGTAGTGTATAAAGGAAAGGGAATGCATGTGAATATTAGTGAAAAAAAAGTACATGTGTGTGTGTGTGTGCGCGCGCGCGCGCGCCTGCAGTGTGTGTGTGTGTGCGCGCGCGCGCCTGCAGTGTGTGTGTGTGTGTGTCCTGCTTCGTCTGACAGTGTTGGAACTGAAGTAACTGCGTCCTCCACATCCCCCCAAAAAGACTAAAGGATCAGATGTCTCTGAATCCCTGTAAGACACTGACGTTCGCAAAATTCAATAACTTTGTATGCCACCTTCGCGAAACTTCAAAACTTCTTCCATGATCAATGGCTTCTAAATCAAACTAATTACATGGTGAGAAACACACAGAGACAGAAGGGGCGGAGAGAGATGGGGAGAAAAAGATGAGGGGTGGGGGGGGGGAGAAAAACAGACAGAATTCGAGTTGTGTTAATGCAGACAGGCAGGCAGGCAGGCAGGCAGGCACACACACACACACACGCATACACACACGCACGCAAACACAAACACACACACACAGACAAACAGACATATAGACACAGACAGAGATAACGAAAAATACTGAAATAATAATAATAATAATAATAAAAGAAGCAAAAACCCATTTTCCAGACAGAGACAGACAGAGACAGACAGACAGACAGAGACAGATAGACAGAGACAGACAGACAGACAGAGACACAGAGAGAGAGGCAGACAGACAGAGAGATAGACACAGAGAGAGACACAGAGACGGAGACACACACACACACACACACACACACACAAACACAAAAAGAAGAAGAGAA
>NC_134889.1:19990661-19998161 GCF_041734735.1 Babylonia areolata | reverse complement strand
AAGATAGACCTGCAGAGGTGAAGGGTAACCAGACAAAGACAGACCTGCAGAGGTGAAGGGTAACCAGACAAAGACAGACCTGCAGAGGTGAAGGGTAACCAGACAAAGGCAGACCTGCAGAGGTGAAGGGTAACCAGACAAAGGCAGACCTGCAGAGGTGAAGGGTAACCAGACAAAGGCAGACCTGCAGAGGTGAAGGGTAACCAGACAAAGATGGACCTGCAGAGGTGAAGGGTAACCAGACAAAGCTGGACCTGCAGAGGTGAAGGGTAACCAGACAAAGGCAGACCTGCAGAGGTGAAGGGTAACCAGACAAAGACAGACCTGCAGAGGTGAAGGGTAACCAGACAAAGACAGACCTGCAGAGGTGAAGGGTAACCAGACAAAGACAGACCTGCAGAGGTGAAGGGTAACCAGACAAAGATAGACCTGCAGAGGTGAAGGGTAACCAGACGAACAGAAAACAAAGGGACTGAATTGGAAACTAAAAATAATAATAACAATAATAATAATATTTATATATAGCGCTGAATCTTGTGCAGAGACAAATCTAAGCGCTTTCACACCAGTCATTTACACCGCATGCATAACTCTAAAACTGAAGAAACTGAAGACAAGGAAGAGGCAGGGGAGGGAGGCTAAAAAAATAATCGTAGATAAATCAAACAAAAATGAATTTTAAAAAGCTACCGACATAATCAGGCCACAAACAAACAAAAAAAAACCAACCCACAACTACGAAGTACAAGAAAAGTAGAGGAGAAACCGGGCGAAAGTACCACTTCGCTCCAAACAACGTGTCCCTGACGTTACTGTACACACATACACAGCTTAAGAGTTTTGGGGTGCTCAGAAGGAACACCACACACACACACACACACACACACACACACACACACACACCAAACCGAACCACACCACCACCACACAACTCACAAACGTTTGTAGGCAGCAGCATCAGAACTCCTGTCCCCTGACCACGACAACCGGTGCACCAGGAAAGTCCTCCTCTTCATGGGTCCAGTGTTACACTTACAGTCTGGTTTGAGAACTTGAGAAACCACCACAAACTTCAGCCCCGACCAACCAACCAACCAACCAACCAACCAACCAAATCCTCAATCGACGCACACAGAACCAGCAACAACTACATCCAGCGTCGTCACTCAGCAGCAGCAACAATCCTCAACAGCAGCAACAATCCTCAATCCACACACATCAGCAACAATCCTCAATCCACACACATCAGCAATAATCCTCAATCCGCAGTCACTCAGCAGCATCAGCATCGACTGTCACCAGTCCCTACACACAGCGCTTACAACTGACGTCCAATCCCCCCCCTGCACAGTCAGCATCGACAAATCCTTCGTCCACAGTCCAGACAACAATTAAAGAAACACACGTCACGTGGTTTCAAACTCCCTAAAGGGGTGGTAAGGAGGGGGTGGAGAGACGGGAGGGGGAAGGGGGGGTCGGGGGGGGGGGGGGGCTGCTGGGTAGGAAGGAAAGAGAAGCACGAGCATATGTGTGTGTACCCCGACCACCCCACCCATACACACTACACACACCACGTCGATAAACACAGGACACCACGCTTTGAGATACACCCAGACCAGCTGATTGACCCACTCTCTCCCACCCACTCACTGACCCAACACACACACACACACACGGATCTTGCACAGTCAACAAAAGCCACCCCTCACCACCCTCTGGAGAACAACGACAAGAGAAGGTTGACCAGATTACCGCTACCCGTGACTTCATTTCCAATGGCCTCTGTCCCTAGCCCCCACCCCCTTCGGGTATTGGTATCTCCCAGGGCACTCGGACACGCCAGACGGACTTCCAACCAGCACCGACACGTCAAGACACCCTGGGTTCTTGCAATCCATTTACATCCCTCCGACAACGAACCCGTCACACCACCACAGACCCCCACCCCACCCCCCCCCCGGCCCCCGCCCCGCCCCCACCCACCCCTCAAGCAACTGAACCACTTCACTTCAAGGGGCAGTTCAGCCAGTCAGGCAGCAGGTCGGTCAGTGGTTTAATTCAACTCTTACATCTCTCCCTCCCGGGGTGTAGAGTAGTGAGTGAGACCAGACACACACATGGCCAGCTGGGACACCCTGGAGAGAATGACAGACCACAACGATCCTCCTCTGCTCTTGCCCCCAGCAGTCCGTCCCACTGGTCTTCTAAAAGTAAGACCTGTTTAGACCAGTGAGTCCATCCCCATTGTTAACTCTCGTATTTGACTGTGCTTTCATATTTCTCAAACTGCATGTTCGGTGCATATCTGTTATGCATGTGTGGGTGTATATGTGAATGTGTGTCTTCATGTTTTACATCTATTTGCTTATTTATCATCATTGTTTTGTTGTTGTTTTTTTGTTGTTGTTTTTTTCCCATTATAGTTATTATTTATTTATTTCTTTGTGTAAGCTTATCTATCATTTATTCACCTTTTTTTTTTTCTTTTTTTTTTTCCCCTCAAGGCCTGACTAAGCGCGTTGGGTTACGCTGCTGGTCAGGCATCTGCTTGGCAGATGTGGTGTAGCGTATATGGATTTGTCCGAACGCAGTGACGCCTCCTTGAGCTACTGAAACTGAAACTGTTAACTCTCTCCATACGAACGGCGAAAGAGACGACGTTAACAGCGTTTCACCCCAATTACCATCATCAAAATATTGCAAGAGGAAGGCTCTTATACTGAAGAGGTTAATGTTGACGAAGAATACCACAATGCTGACGACGGAAGTTAAAGTTTGGGTCATCCAGACACCCACTGGACATCCGAGGGGTCTGTGTAGAGGAGAAGAGAGGACTGGCCGTACTGAGTGAGTTAAATCAAGTCAGGTGGGTTGGGTGGCCCAGCTGGGAAGGCTTAGGACTGTCCACTGTATGCTCCTTGAGGGTCGGTCAGTCAGCCAGTCTAGTCCACTCCACAGCTGTTTGTCACTCACAGACCATGGGATGAGACAGACGATAAACCCACGTCCCCCTAACCATTCCCATCGTGGAGCAGCGTATCTCCCCGGGGGGGTAGCATGCTAACTGCTGGTGCTGTCTGCTGGTGGTGGTAAACGACCTTACTGGCTGACCAGTTCTTCAGGGCTGTGGTCATGCTCCGAACAATGCGGTGCGTTTCGAGGGGTTGGGCCCTGTGTGTAGCATGCATGCTCTTAGCGCATTTAGCGCATGCTAAAAGAGCCCACGTCAACAAGAGAGTTGTCCCTGGCAATTTTTTTTCCCGCAGTAAAATCCACTCCTGTACGTGTGTGATCACTAAACTGCAAGGCAGGGTGTTGAGAAGAGAGGTCGGTGCTTCATTTAGTCACCATACCAGGTTCAGACTGATTATGAACTCGGGACAGTGCACGCGTTTTTTTTTTCTTCTCTCGTTTGATACAGCAAACAAATATTTTCAACAACAAAAAATAAATAGGGAACAATTAAAAAATAAAAAAAAATTAAAGAGGAGGAAAATTAAACAAAAACCGCGCCCTTTTTCTTTCACTAAACAACAACAACAACAAAAACCGCGCCCTTTTTCTTTCACTAAACAACAACAACAACAACAACGACAACAAAAACCGCGCCCTTTTTCTTTCACTAAACAACAACAACAACAACAAAAACCGCGCCCTTTTTCTTTCACTAAAGAACAACATCAACAACATCAACAACAACAACAACCGCGCCCTTTTTCTTTCACTAAAGAACAACATCAACAACGACAACAAAAACCGCGCCCTTTTTCTTTCACTAAAGTCTGGGCTCACAACGTGTAGTCCTGTGAAATAGTTGGAACTAAAATTTTCAGCCCCTTTTTCCGACTGCGTTTAGATTCGGAACTCCGAGTTCAGTCAGACGCCCGCCGTCAACTCCCAACTTCCGACGGATTGTCTCGGACAAAACATTTACTTGGTCCGGGCGTTTCTGTTGACGCCTTTCCCGTGACTTGGACCCCAGTTTGGGCGTGGAGGTTAACTTCTTCTTCTTCTGCGTTCATTCGTATGCACACGAGTGGGCTTTTACGTGTATGACCGTTTTTACCCCGCCATGTAGGCAGCCATACTCCGTTTTCGGGGGTGTGCATGCTGGGTATGTCCTTGTTTCCATAACCCACCGAACGCTGACATGGATTACAGGATCTTTAACGTGCGTATTTGATCTTCTGCTTGCATATACACACGAAGGGGGTTCAGGCACTAGCAGGTCAGCACATATGTTGACCTGGGAGATCGTAAAAATCTCCACCCTTTACCCACCAGGCGCCGTCACCGTGATTCGAACCCGGGACCCTCAAACTGACAGTCCAACGCTTTAACCACTCGGCTATTGCGCCCGTCGGCGTGGAGGTTAACGACCTACTGGGTAACGCCCTTGACTTTGAGGAAGTCCAAGTTACTTACTGTTCAGGGCAGTGGTCTGGGAACAACGCCACATGTACTACCGATAGATTTGACAGATAATCAACGACTTGGGACACTCTTTATTTCCAGGGCGTATCGTGGTGACAGCGACAGGGCAGTTTGGGGAAGTGTGCTTGTACACTTACTGATTTGAACCTGACGCACGCACGAACGCTCGAACGCGCACACACACACACTGGCCCTGACCATTCTCTTAGTACGAGACAGTGTTTGACAGTACACTGGACAGCCCCATGTCCACATTCCAACTGTGTTATTTGAGGACAAGCCAAGCAAGGCTGGGGGATGAAAGGGGGGAGGGGGGGTATAAAGAAGGGAGGGTGTGGGGAAGGAGATGAGCGGATAGTGCACTTCCTCCTCCCTCCTAATACTCATAATTCCCACCCTACCCCCCGTCCCCCTCCCACCACCTCAAAACTCACAAACGTTTGTAGGCAGCAGCATCAGAACTCCTGTCCTTTGTTGGGAGGAGGAGGAGGAGGGGGTGGGGGGTCCCCTAAAAATAATCATTATTAGCAATATCAAACAGTATTCATACAGACTTTTGGGATCATAAATTGACAAACCATCCAAATGACAACATACGGGAGTGTGTGTGTGGGTGTGTGTGTGGAGGGGGTGAGGGGGGGGAGGGTATCCATAAATTCCTCGATCTCTTTTTTTTCCTTTTTTTTTTCTTTTAATTTATTTACTTATCAATTTATATTCCTTGCTTTCCTTCCCGCAGCATTGAACAGGCTTTCAAGACCTTTACGTTGGGTCTACGCGTGAAGGTAGGCCAGGGCATTATGGAGCGGTGGTACGTGCGCTCTAAAAACCTGACGCCTCCGGTTCGAAGTTCGAAACCGACCCAGAAGGCCGTTTCTTACCACCTCGACATCATCATAATTATAACAAACAGCCCAGAGTTCCTCCTCAACTGCTGCTGGGGGAGTTTTGTCAAGAGAAGAACGTCGACGTCTCTCCACTCTCAACCAACAATCCAGCGACCGACATCATCCACACACACACACACAGCCCCCCCCCCTCGCCCCCTCCCCAGAAGTGTATACCTGACTGAGAAAAATCACCACAAGAAGAACCCCCACACACACACACACACCCCCCAAGTCAATGACCGAGTTCACCAATGTTCCTGGGATCGGAGGAGGGTACGCTGAGACTGTTACCAGCTGTTGTGTTACCATTCCCCAGTCACGTGTTGTTTGTTACACACCACCTTGTCACAGTTGGTCACACACACACACACACACACACACACACACACACGGTATAAAACAAGAAATTCTCACCGCAGCGAGAGACAGACAGACAGACAGACAGACAGAGGCACACACACATACACACACACACACACAGCAACAACAGCGACAGAAAACTTGTGGTGACTGGAGACGTGTTTTCCTCGTGTTCTCTTCACCCCAACGTGTCTTATTGAAACAGACTGTTATGTGGGGGGACTCACAGGTCTGGGGGGTTCGGGGAGCAGAGAGAGTGGAGTGTGTGTGTGTGGGTGTGAGAGCGCGCGGAAGGGTTGTTGTCACAAACATGTCACCTGTGATCACGTCATCCTACCCCCCCCCCCCCACCCCACCTTCCCTCCCACCCATCCGTCTCTCCAACTGATATCAGCCCCTGTAGCCTACCCTGGTTGCTTGAACCGCTTAGTGATCCCGTACTGACATCGGAACTAACAAACAGAAACTGTCACTTCCACTGACTGGGGGGGAAAAACCCGTCTGATCTTGAAAGCCTGCTTTCGAAAACTTCGGTAACAGGATGAATGGACAGAACATCCGTCTCATCTTCCCTTAAGTCTGCTTCAGTCAGCAGGATAAGGGATGATCTCACATATCTTATCATCTTCAAGCGGCCCGCTTCAGACACTACGTCGTCACACAAGGGTAAACAATCATATCAGATTGAAAGCCCGCTCCACACTTCCACACACGCACGCACGCATACACACACACGCGCGCGCGCGCACACACACACACACACACACAGTGCGCGAAAGAAAAACACGATGAGAAAAAACACTCTAGAAGCATTGGTCAGAGAGAAACGAACAAACTGTAGTACCATCAAAATAAATCAAAATAATTATGTGTTGATGAGAAACACACCACCCTTCACCCCATCCCCTTCCTTCCTCGATCCACCCTCCCTCCATCACCCCCCCCCCCTCTCTCTCTCTCTCTCTCCACGAGATATTTTGAGACATCTATCTGTCTTCCTAGGAACCATCTCAAATTTTCGAACTTGAAGGCAGAGTTTTACAATGTGTACAAATAACTATTTAAAAAAAAAAAAAAAAAAAAAAAAAATCACCCCTCAAAAAATCGAACAAACCCACACACGACACACTCACTGGACCCAGCTGACAAGGAACCGTCTCAAATGTTCCAAGTGGAAGGCAAATTTCTGCAATACGTATACATGACTAAACAAACAAACAACAACAAAAAGTCAAACAAACAAACAAATACAACAACAACAACAACAAAATCGGAACAATCCACTCTCGACACCCCCACTAAGCAGAACCGTCTCAAAATATTGGAACTTGGAAGGCGGAATTCTGCAATGCGCAAAAAATAACTCAAGTAAACAAACACAGACACACACAGACATACACACAGACACAGACGCACACACTATGTATTTCACTGCATGCGTATTAGATGACCGTTTATTTCTTTGTTCCTTTTGTTCTTTGTTGTGTCTATTAATCCTTCGGGATTTTATGACAATAAAATGAAGTCAAGTCAAGTCATACACACAATCGGAACAACCCACACACGACACACCCACACTAAGCCCCAGCTGGCCAGGAACCATTTTCAAACATTCGGACTTTGAGGCAAGAGTTCTACAATGCGTATAAATAACTATTAAAAAAAAAATTTTTTTAAAAATCGGAACAACCCACACGAGACACGCCCACTAAGCCCGGTGAGGGCCAGGTTCAAACCTCTTCCGTCAGAACAGAGTCCACGTCCTGTAGTCTGAAGTGTGAGTGCACGGTCCTTCAACCACGTCACTCCGGGAAAA
>NC_134889.1:19973161-19983161 GCF_041734735.1 Babylonia areolata | reverse complement strand
ACTGACAACGTCTTTTTTTTCTTTTCTTTTTTTTTTTTTTTCTTTCTTTTCTTTTTCTGTCTTCCTTCCTTGCTTCCTTCATCACAACACGAGAAAGAGACGAGACTGGGAAGAAGAGAAGTGCCGTATGAGACATGGCAGAGTGGGTGTGGGGTGGGAGAGAGAGGGGAGGGAGAGAGAGAGAGAGAGGGTAGGGGTGGACAAAGAAACGCAAGGCATAGGAGAGAGATGAGGGAGGGGGTGGGGGTTAGGGAGGCAAAAGACTCTGGAAAGAGAGAGAGAGAGAGAGAGACAGGGAGACAGAGTGAGAGACAGAAAGATGGAGAGAGTGAACGTCAGAGAGAGAGAGAGAGAGAGAGAGAGAGAGAGAGACTGGGACAGGAATGGGACAAGCCACTGGACAGAGAGACAGAGAAAGATACAGAGAGAGCGAGAGAAGGTACTGAGCACAGAGAGAGAGAGAGAGAGAGGAGGGGGAGGCTGCATAAGATAGTAAGAGACGGTGGGAACGGAAAGAGGGAGGAAGACAAAGAGAGGAAAGAAAGAAGGGAGGAAGCAGAAACAGAGAAAGAGGGGGGGGGGGGGGGGAGGGCGGATGTGGAATGAATGAAATGTCGAAGGAGTGGATGGGAGAAAGGTGAGAGATTCAGAAGAGGAAGAAATACAGAGAGAGGGAGACAGAGAGAGAGAGAGACGTACACAGAGACAGACAGACAGACAGACATAGTCACAGAGAGAGAAGGGGGTGCGGGGGGGGGGGTGTCAAACAGACAGACAGACAGATCGACTAACGGATTATACGGACAGAGAAAGAATGAAACAAAAAAGGAAGAAAGAAAGAAAGAAAGAGGAAAAAAAAGAAAAAAAAAAAAAGACACACATCAAGACAGGTGATGAAGGGAGAGAGAGGAGGAGAGAAGGGTTTTTTCTGGGAAGAAGAGGAGTGCCGTATGAGACCGGGCAGAGTGGTGGTGATGGGCGTGGGGTGGGAGAGAGCGGGGAGGGGGGGCGGGGGGGGGGGGTCTTTTCTTGATGGCTGTTGTGTAATCCTTTTTTTTTCTTCCCCCCCCCCCCCCCCCCCCCCCCCTCTAAGCGACAGAGGAACAGTCAGCGGGTGTTTCGAGGGGAACCAACCCGAACCCAGTGATGTAGAAGGGAGATAAACCAGTGGCACTCGGTTCGGGCCCTCAACTGTCCTGATTACTTTCAGTGTTCACTTTCTGTACCAACAGGTTGTTAGGAGAAAAAAAAAAATCCTGCCAACCCTCACAACAAACAGTGCAGTTTGGAGGAGGAGGTCGATGAGAACTAAAGAGGAGGAAGAGAAGGAAGAGGAGGAGGAGGAGGAGGAAAACCAGAAAGAGGTGGAAGAGGAAGAGTAGGAGGAAGACAAGACAGAGGTGGAAGAGGGAGAAGAGGAAGAGGAGGAGGAGGAGGAAGACCAGAAAGAGGTGGAAGAGGAAGGAGTAGGAAGACAAGATAGAGGTGGAAGAGGGAGAAGAGGAAGAGGAGGAGGAGGAGGAAGACAAGACAGAGGTGGAAGAGGGAGAAGAGGAAGAGGAGGAGGAAGACCAGAAAGAGGTGGAAGAGGAAGAGTAGGAGGAAGACAAGATAGCGGTGGAAGAGGGAGAAGAGGAAGAGGAGGAGGAGGAGGAAGACAAGACAGAGGTGGAAGAGGGAGAAGAGGAAGAGGAGGAGGAAGACCAGAAAGAGGTGGAAGAGGAAGAGTAGGAGGAAGACAAGATAGAGGTGGAAGAGGGAGAAGAGGAAGAGGAGGAGGAGGAGGAGGAAGACAAGACAGAGGTGGAAGAGGGAGAAGAGGAAGAGGAGGAGGAGGAGGAAGACAAGACAGAGGTGGAAGAGGGAGAAGAGGAAGAGGAGGAGGAGGAGGAAGACAAGAAAGAGGTGGAAGAGGAAGGAGTAGGAAGACAAGATAGAGGTGGAAGACGGGGTGGAGGAGGATGAGGAAAAGGAGAAGAAAGAGCGTGAGGAGGAGGAAGAAGAGGGGGAAGAGTAGGAGGAGGAGGAAGACAAGAAAGAGGTGGAAGAGGGGGGTGGAGGAGGAGGAGGAAAAGGAGAAGAAAGAGCGTGAGGAGGAGGAAGACAAGAAAGAGGTGGAAGAGAGGGAGGAGGAGGAGGAGGAAGACAAGAAAGAGGTGGAAGAGAGGGAGGAGGAGGAGGAGGAAGACAAGAAAGAGGTGGAAGAGAGGGAGGAGGAGGAGGAGGAAGACAAGAAAGAGGTGGAAGAGGGGGAGGAGGAGGAGGAGGAAGACAAGAAAGAGGTGGAAGAGGGGGAGGAGGAGGAGGAAGACAAGAGGTGGAAGAGGGGGAGGAAGAGGAGGAGGAAGACAAGACAGAGGTGGAAGAGGGGGAGGAGGAGGAGGAAGACAAGAAAGAGGTGGAAGAGGGGGAGGAAGAGGAGGAGGAAGACAAGACAGAGGTGGAAGAGGGGGAGGAGGAGGAGGAAGACAAGAAAGAGGTGGAAGAGGGGGAGGAAGAGGAGGAGGAAGACAAGACAGAGGTGGAAGAGGGGGAGGAGGAAGACAAGAAAGAGGTGGAAGAGGGGGGAGGAGGAGGAGGAGGAAGACAAGACAGAGGTGGAAGAGGGGGAGGAGGAGGAGGAAGACAAGGTGGAAGAGGGGGAGGAGGAGGAGGAAGACGACAGAGGTGGAAGAGGGGGAGGAGGATGAGGAAGACAAGGTGGAAGAGGGGGGGGAGGAGGAGGAAGACAAGGTGGAAGAGGGGGGAGGAGGAGGAGGAAGACAAGACAGAGGTGGAAGAGGGGAGGAGGAGGAGGAAGACAAGAAAGAGGTGGAAGAGGGGAGGAGGAGGAGAAAGACGACAGAGGTGGAAAAGGAGGAGGAGGAAGACAAGAAAGAGGTGGAAGAGGGGGAGGAGGAGGAGGAAGACGAGAAAGAGGTGGAAGAGGGGGGAGGAGGAGGAGGAAGACAAGACAGAGGTGGAAGAGGGGGGAGGAGGAGGAGGAAGACAAGACAGAGGTGGAAGAGGGGGAGGAGGAGGAGGAGGAAGACAAGAAAGAGGTGGAAGAGAGGGAGGAGGAGGAGGAGGAAGACATGAAAGAGGATGAAGAGGGGGAGGAGGAGGAGGAAGAGGAGGTGGAAGAGGAGGAGGAGAAGAATAAGGAAAAAAAAGGAGGAAGATGAGGAGAAGAGGAGGAGCAGAGATCATCAATACGAAAACGAAGAAGGCACATTACGTTAATAAACAATTCATACGTGATGACTGGACGAAATCCTAAGACATTACACAGGAAGAGACAGCGATAGAGAGACAAGAGACAGAGAAAGAGAGACAGAGAGAGAACACAACCCCCGAACCCCCCCCCCCCCCCCCCCACAAACACACCCATTCACACAACCACCCACACTTCTTTTCCTCTCACCCCTCCTCTCCCCCAATCCAACTAAAAGTATTAAACAAACAAACAAACAAACAACAGCAACAACTAAAGCTTTAAATGTTGGTGTGTGATCGAGAATCTTTCCAAGCTCCCTAACCCCCGTCCCCCCGACCCCCCCCCCTCCCCCACCCTCTCCGCCCCCCCTCTCTCTCTCTGTCTCTCTCCAGGACTAACGTTTTGAATTTGAATATTGTTCTACCGACCCCCCCCCCCCCCCCCCCCGAGACCCTCTCTCCATCAATTCCATTACTTCCTCTCTCTCCTTCTGGAACCAATAAGTTTGAATGAGGCTCAACCCCCCCCCCCCCAACCCCTCGCCCCTCACCGTGTGTGTGTGTGTGTGTGTGTGCGTGTGTGTGTGTGTGTGTGTGCGTGTGTGTGTGTGTGTGTGTGTGTGTGTGTGTGTGTGTGTGTGTGTGTGTGCGTGCGTGCGTGTGTGTCTCCGTCCAGGACTAACATTTTTGAGTTTGAATGTTCCGACACCCCCCCCTCCCCCCACCCCCTCCTACTCTCTCCATCCATTCCATACTCCTTCTCTCCTTCTGCTACCAATAAGTTGAGGCTTACCCACCCCTTCCAACTCACCCCTACTCTCTCTCTCTCTCTCGTAATCTCTCCCCCCCCCCCCCCAACCCTCAGCCCCCTCAGGAACCGTTAAGTTTGAATAAGTCTCACCCAACCGACCTTCCCCCCCCCCACCCCCCCCTCTCTCATGCACTCTCCCTTCCGCCTCTACTTTCTTTTCCAGCAAAGTTCGAAAGCAGTTGTGTGACTCGAACTTTTATTTTCCACCCTCTCTCACCCCCCCCCCCCCCCCCAAAACCTCCCTCTCCTCTCTACCCACTCCCGTCACCCCCCCCCCCTCTCACTCCTCCCCCCCCCCACCCTTTCCCTCCCCTCTGATTTCCCAGCAGCCCAAACAATAAGTGTGTGCGTCGTAGCCTCAGACTTCAAATAAAATAGGTCTAGTTATTGAAGTCCGTGTGGTTCGCCTTATCTCACGCACCATACAAACAACCTGAACAAGTTGACCTTATCATTATTATTATTATGCCGGCGTCAGCCAATAGGGCGTTAAACAATAGTCTCCGCCTCCCCCCCCCCCTCCCCCCTTCCTTCTTACCACCCCCCACCCCCAATCCCCGGACTCACGCGGCACTGCAGTTTCAGTTTCAGTTTCAGTAGCTCAAGGAGGCGTCACTGCGTTCGGACAAATCCATATACGCTACACCACATCTGCCAAGCAGATGCCTGACCAGCAGCGTAACCCAACGCGCTTAGTCAGGGCCTTGAGAGACTGCAGTAATGATAAGGGACCGCCGACCCCCCCCTATTGAGTTCTGTTCTGTCGTGTTGCGCTGCGTTGTGTTATACTGTATTCTATCTTATGCCATTCTCTTCTACCGTATTGTATGAATCGTATCGTATCGTATCGTCTTGTACTGTATTATATTGTATTATACTGTATTGTATTGCACTGCATCGTGTTGTTATCGCATTGTGTGACTCTTTGTCACACCAGATTCCCCCCTGCCCCCCCCCACCTCACCCCGCCCCCATCCCCCCCCCACCCCCACCCCCCAAAAAAATACATATATATATATATATATATATATATATATATATATATATATATATATATATATATATATATATATATATAAACTACAGTCAATTCTTCTACGAAAGATAATTCCGATCGCCATTATCATAGTATAATTACGCGCGCGCGCGTGTGTGTGTGAATTATTGACAGACAGATATAGATAGATAGATAGAGAGAGAGAGAGAGAGAATAGAGAGACAGACAGATAGATAGATAGATAGATAGATAGAGAATAGAGAGATAGAGATATATTCTGATCTGGGTCAACGCAATTATCATTGCGTGAGTGCTGCTATCAAGCCCCCCAACAACACCCAACACCCAACACAAACCCAACTCGCTCAGTGATCAAAGCTAGATTAGATGGGGCGTGTTGTATAGTGCGTCTCGTCAGCTTCGTTAAGTAACCGTGGTTGGGGAAAACCAGAGTGGATGAGAATGAGAGAGACAGAGAGAGAGACAGACAGACAGACAGAGACAGACAGAGATATAGAGGGAGAGACAGACCGAGGACGGGAGAGTAAAAGGGAGAGGAGACAGGAGGGAAAGGGAGAGAGACAGAGACACAGAAGGGGGCTAGAGAGAGAGAGAGAGGGAGAGAGAGAGAGAGGTGAGCGTTCCGTCGATGACTTCAAACTCAACATTGTAGTGAACCTTGCGGTTCAATGACATGAAAGGTTTATTCTACTCTCTCTCTCTCTCTCTCTCTCTCTCACACACACACACACACACACACAGAGACAAAGACCCTACCAGTACCACCAGCCGCGTCTCGCCAGCTCCGTTCTTCCTCTGATACTCGACTTCTCAGGATACCTCACGTCAGAAGTAAGACCTATGGACACAGATCGTTTTCTTTTCAATCACCAAAGACGTGGAACAAGCTCCCTGATAACCTCCGTCACTCTGATTCCCTCGCATCTTTTAAATCTCGTCTCAAAACTCACCTTTTCCCTCAGCAATAAGTTCAATTGTGGCAGGTCCACAACTACATGCATGTATATGAATGTGTATTGTGTGTGCGTGTGTTTATGTAAGTTTGTGCCTGCCTATGTGTGCGTATTTGTTAGGGTAGCTGTTAGATACACATGTATGTTAAAATGTATGTATGCAGTGTGTGTGTGTGTGTGTGTGTGCGTGCGTGCGTGTGTGTGTGCGCGTACGTGCGTGCGTGCGTGTGTGTGTGTGTGTGTGGTCACATTTTGGTGTGTGTATGTAACATAGATATAATGTGTTATGTTATCAAAAGCGTTTTTGTAAAGCACCTAGAGCAGATTTCTGGATAGTGTGCTATATAAGTATCCATTATTATTATTATTATTATTACCACCACCATAATAACCCTATCAATACCAGTCACAGACGCCGACCAAAAAAGGCTGCCCCAATAAAAGGTATCAGGGCTTCCCCCAACCAAGACTACAAGACAATGCACGACTGTTATTGACCCAGTCGGTACAGGAAAGGTGTGGGGGGTGGCGGAGGGAAGGGGGGGGGTGAGAGATAGGGGTGTGTGCTGGAGGTGGCGGGGGTGGGGGTGGGGGGGATATCGGGGGGTTACTGACTCATGACGTCAGGCGACCTGTAAAACCTGACACCAACCGTTCCACCTGGTTGAGTTTTGCGTGGCTGGCTGTATGGCTGACGCAGTGAAAAAAATGTCAAAAAGTTTTGTGCTCTCTAGTGTAGTACACACACACACACACGCGCGCGCGCGCGCGCACGCACACACACACACACACACACACACACACACACACACACACACACACACACAATCTGAGGCAGTTAAAAACACGACTCAAGTCGGTTGACTCGGGTTTTTGTTTGGTTTTTTTTAATAAATACAACGTTTCTGCCAAAATCTGCGAGTCTTATTCTTTTACATAAAACCTCGCCGAATGTGTGCACGAGCGGAAAGAGGGATAAAAGAGAAGGGGGGGGAGGGGAGGGTGAGACAGACTGACTGACTGACAGACTAGCAGACAGGCAGAAAGGCAGACTGACAGACAAACAGACAGGACAGGCAGACAGAGAGAGATTAAAAGACAAAGGAGGGGTGGGTGGGGGGGAGAGAGAGAGAGAGAGAGAGAGAGAGAGAGAGAGAGAGAGGGAGAGAGAGAGAGAGGGAGAGAGAGAGGGAGAGAGAGAGAGAGAGGGGGAGAGAGAGAGAGAGAGAGAGAGAGGGAGAGAGAGAGAGGGAGAGAGAGAGAGAGAGAGAGAGAGGGAGAGAGAGAGAGAGAGGGAGAGAGAGAGAGGGAGAGAGAGGGAGAGGGAGAGAGAGGGAGAGGGAGAGAGAGAGAGGGAGAGAGAGAGAGAGGGAGAGAGAGAGAGAGAGAGGGAGAGAGAGAGAGAGAGAGAGAGAGAGAGAGAGGAGAGACAGCCACAGAGGAGAGACAGCCACAGAGGAGAGACAGCCACAGAGGAGAGACAGGCGCGGCATAGGGGACAGAGACAAAGAAAGGAAATAAGAAACAATAACACAGAGACTTGAGAACACACACACAAAAAAAACCCAAACAGACAGACCAAAAACGTTACGACCAATAAAATTCGGAAAAAATAAATGAGCAAATCAATACAACAACCTCCTCCTCCTCCTGCTCTCCTCTGCCTCCAAAACCCTTCTTCACTTTCAACCCCCACCCCCACCATCATCGTCCGCAACCTCTCAACCCTCACCCCCTCCACCCCCCCAACACACACACACACACACACCAACAGAATCGATATGAAACTAGTGTCCGCTTTGACCCCTGGCCCCTTGCCAACACCATACCACCGTCACGTCACGCCCCAATTCAGAGGTAGTTATCATCATTATGGCTTCATTGTTACTAATGCTTTCATCATATTTTGATCATCATTATTGTCATATGAATACGAACACACAAGTACGCGCGATCGCGCGCGCGCGCACACACACACACACATACACACACACTCTCTCTCTCTCTTTAAAAGACACAACAACAAAACGAAACAAATCAATACATTCTTGAATCTTTTCCTTTACTGCCCCTCTCTCTCTCTCTTTCTTTCTTTTCTTTTTTTCTTCCTTCTTCTCCTTCTCTTTTCTTTTTTTTTTTCTTTAACATCGCAGACACTACCCAAAAAAACACACACAAAAAACCAACACAAAAACAACAACCGTATGACAGTCACATGAAGAATACACTCACTCACCCCAACTGGCCCGAGTAACGCAATCAACTGACGAGATCAAAATCCCGCTGGACAGAATGTCACATCCACACACACACACACACAACATCCCCACCAGCCCAGCTGGTGTGAAAATCTGCAAGAGAACTCTATCTCGTTTTCCGTCTAAGCACGTCGATCTTATATATATACCGTTTCTCTGTGTGTGTGTGTGTGTGTGTGTGTGTGTGTGTGTGTGTGTGTTTGTGTGTGTGGTGTGTGGTGTGTGTGTGTGTGTGTGTGTGTGCATGTGTGTGTCGCGTGCCTATACCCCTTCTGTGTGTGTGTGTGTGTGTGTGTGTGTGTGTGTGTGTGTGTGTGTGTGTCGCGTGCCTTCATCTGTGCGAAAACACTCATTTTGTTTCTCACGTGCACGTGTGTGTGTGTGTGTGTGTGCGTGTGTGCGAGTACACACATTTATTTCCAGTCAAAGATATAAAACATATGCCCGCCTCTCTCTCTCTCGCTCTCAAACACACACACACACACACACACACACACACCAATACATTTAAAATATGCCACCCTCTCTTCAAATTCCCCCCCCCCCCCCACCACCCCCAATCCAGCCCCAACTCCCCCACAGCCTCCATTTCGCCTCAAGCAATGTCGACATTTTGATTTTTCAAAGTGAAACAAAAGGCGATATACAATGTGTGTGTGTGTGTGTGTGTGTGTGTGTGTGTGTGTGTGTGTGTGTGTGTTAAAGGCCGGGTTCTCTTTGTGAGACAATGAGAGTGTGTGTGTGTGGGTGTGGGTGTGTGTGTGTGGGTGTGTGTGCGTGCGCGAGTGTGCATGCGTATGTAAGTGTATGTGTGTGCGTGTAAATGTGTGCGTGCATGTGTGTGTGTGTGTACATGTGTGCGTGCATGTGTGTGTGTGTTTATAAGTGATTGAGGTGAGTGAGCGAGTGTGTGTGTGTGTGGGAGGGGGGAGAGGGGGGAGAGGGGGCGCTCGCGCGTCTGTACGTGCGTGTGTGTCTCAGGGCATGGAGAGACAAAGAAAGAGAAAGAACAGGCGCCATATGTTCGCCAGCTTGTGACCGTTCTCTCTCTCTCTGTCTCTCTCTCTCCCTCTCTCTCTCTCTCTCCCCCTCTCTCTCATATCTTGACCCTTCTCTCTCTAACTCTCTCTTCCAATATCGCTAATAGTGAAAACACACACACACACACACACACACACACACACACACACACACACACACACACACACACAGCGCAAACGCGCGCGTGCACGATCTGCGTTCGTTGGTAAAATGGTTCGGCCTTCTCGTCGTTTCGAGTTCTATATACATTTCACAGACGGTTACAGGGCGGGGAGGGCGGGGGGGGGGGAGGAGATTGAGGGCTTGTGTGAATGTGTGTGTGAGTGCGTGTAGTATGTATGTACACATGTGTATACTGTTACTCTGTCCGTACGTCCGTGTGTGTGTGCGTGAGGGGGGGTGGGGGGGGGGTGCATGCGCGTGCGTACGTGCGTGTGTGTGTGTGTGTGTGCGTTCGTGTGTGTGTGTGTGTGTGTGCAAAGTCCAGGTGGACGTGCACGCGAACGTCTGCTAAGCGTGTCTTCTCTTGTTTACACATCACATAAATACTGGAGTGCTGCTGAATCACACCAAGTGACCTCTCGTTCTGTTCGGGGGAAAGAAAAAAAAAGACGATAGAGAGAAAGAGAGAGAGACAGAGAGAGAGAGACAGAAAGAGAGAAAGTGAGACAGAGTGAGACAGAGAAACAGAGAGAGACAGAGAGAGAGACAGACAGAGACAGAG
>NC_134889.1:19945661-19953161 GCF_041734735.1 Babylonia areolata | reverse complement strand
ATTCTCTCACTTCAAATTATCAAATTCCATGGTGAAGTTTTTTTTGTTTTGTTTTTTTGTTGTTGTTGTTGTTGTTTGTGTGTGTGGTGGTTGTGGTTGTTTTTAATAAACATGGATTATGCCTGTGGGCGTGCATACTACCTACATACACGCGGAAGTGCACAAGCACACACACACACACACACGTACACACACACACACACACACACACACACACACACACACACACACACAAGCGTGTGAAACGACTGGGGTAGGGAAAGCGCTTTCGATGTGTCTCCCGCACGAGATTCAAGGCTTCATAAATACATTCATTATCATTCATTGTTGCTATCTATCACACACACGCACGCGCGCGCGCGCACGTAGGCACCCCCAGTTTCCCAGCGGAGTTCCTGCAGAAAAAAAAAAGAAATCAACAAACGTCATCCCGAGGACATAATAATAATTCAGGACTGATTACACAAGCCCAGACTACTGCGGCCACTAATAATGTGGAAGCCATAAAAAAAAGTAAATAAATAAAAATGTCCTACAGATAACACTGTCACGATGCGGGTGTAACAGCAAAAAAAAAAACAACTAATACCCCCTACCCCCCCTCCCTTGATGGAGTTGACCCTAACGTCATTTGTGCCTAGTCAAGATCGACTCCCCTCCCTCCTCAAACCCCTACGCAGTTGAAAATTATCCCCTTTCTAGGGTTTTAACCAAGCTACTGAAAAAGGTAAGAGGATCATTCTGGGCTAGCCTATATTAGTATACTGCCCTCCCCCCCCCCACCCCCCCCCCCACCCCACCCCTCCCTCCCCCCGGTCCTCCCATCCCTCCTCTTCAGGATAACTGAACGCAAACAAGCGAAAAGGGATTTCTAACCTGATTGTCCATATTCTGGTGTAGCGTATATGGTTTGTCCGAACGCAGTGACGCCTCCTTGAGCAACTGAACTGAAACTGAAACTGTTCAAACTTAGCCCGGGGGTGGGGTGGGGTGGGGTGGGGGCTGGGGGGGGGGGGAGCATTTCAAGCCAGCCTAAAATGACCCCACACGAGAAGAGAGGGGCTGGGTGGGGAGGAGGAAGGGGGAAGGGTATAAAATCCAACTAGGCAGGATGGTGGTGGGGGGGGGGGGGGTCATCAGCTCTGACTAGTTGAACCCCTGGGGGGTGATGGGAGGGTGGGGGGGGGGGGGGGTCCTTTCAGGCTAGGCTATAGTTATGTTCCCCAGACTCCCGAGTTAGCTCGCTCAGTACGGCCAGTCCTCTCTTCTCCTCTACACAGACCCCTCGGATGTCCAGTGGGTGTCTGAATGACCCAACAACCTTCAGCTTCCGTCGTCAGAATTGTGGTATCTTTGTCAACATTCACGTTTTTAGTATAAGAGCCTTCCGCTTGCAATATTTTGATGATGGTAATTGGGGTGAAACGCTGTTAACGTCGTCTCTTTCGCCGTTCGTATGGAGAGAGTTAATCTAGACTAGCCAGATTTTACCCCGGAGTAAAATATAATAATAATAATAATTAAACAATAACAACAACGAAACAAAAAGCGGGGTACGAATAGACTGCTTCACCGGTGGTAGATGATCATATTTCCATGACTTATGGCGGGGCTCGCAAAGTCAAGATGGAGGCAAAAAGCTGTAGTAGGTTCCCTACAACTTAAGGGGGGAGGGGGGGGCGGTGGGGGGGGGGGGATGATTTAGTTAACTCGGCTTTTTTTCTCTTCTTCTACTTCTTCTTTTTCTGTTTTTTCTTCGCCCATAATTGGAACTAGATGAAGACGAAGTTCTCGAGGTCTAAAACACCCACGCGCACACATACATGAACACCCGTGCACGCGCGTACACACACACACGCGCACGCGCGCCCACGCAACCACGCACAGAGAGACTGAGAGAGACAGAGACAGAGAGACAAAGGGATAGAAAAAAGCGCCTCAATGTGCAGTGTTTGCAAATTGAAGCAAACGGCTTTTTCTTTTTCTTTTTTCTTTACCTCCTTGTTTGCTTTTCCCAAGATTGAAAAAAAAGAAAAGAAAAAAAAAAGAGTGTATACAGTAAGGAACGTCGCAACAGATACGTGAAAATGATAGGAGAGCAACGGTGTGTAGTGTTAGAGAGAGAGAGAGAGAGAGAAAGTGCGTGTGTGTGTGTGTGTGTGTGTGTGTGTGTGTGTGTGTGTGTGAGTGTGTTTGAGTGAGTGAGTGAGTGAGTGAGTGAGTGAGTGTGTGTGTGTGTGTGTGTGTGTGTGTGTGTGTGTGTGTGTGTGTGTGTGTGTGTGTGTGTGTGTGTGTGTGTGTGTGTGTAACATGACGAGTTAACCCTTTCCATACGAACGGCGAAAGAGACGACGTTAACAGCGTTTCACCCCAACTACCATCATCAAAATATTGCAAGCGGAAGGCTCTTATACTGAAGACGTGAATGTTGACAAAGAATACCACAATTCTGACGACGGAAGCTAAAGGTTGGGTCATTGAGACACCCACTGGACATCCGAGGGGCCTGTGTAGAGGAAAAGAGAGGACTGGCCGTACTGTGCGAGTTAAATCTACCGTGTCGCTGTAGCAAGTGATCTCTCTCTCTCTCTCTCTCTCTCTCTCTCTCTCTCTCTCTCTCTCTCTCTCTCTCTCACACACACACACACACACACACACACACTATATCCCTTTACCCAAGAGAGCTAGACAGAGAGACAGACAGACAGAGGAGAGACTGAGAGAGAAGAGACTGGGACAGACAGACAGAGGGGCAGAGAGCTAGACAGAGAGAGACAGAGAAGAAAAGACAGAGGAGAGACAGAGATAGGAGAGACACAGAGAGGAGAGACAGAGACAGACAGACAGAGGGGCAGAGAGCTAGACAGAGAGAGACAGAGAAGAAAAGACAGAGGAGAGACACAGAGAGGAGAGACAGAGACAGACAGACAGAGGGGCAGAGAGCTAGACAGAGAGAGACAGAGATAGGAGAGACAGAGAGAGGAGAGACAGAGACAGACAGACAGAGGGGCAGAGAGCTAGACAGAGAGAGACAGAGAAGGAGAGGCAGAGAGAGGAGAGACAGAGACAGACAGACAGAGAGGCAGAGAGCTAGACAGAGAGAGACAGAGAAGGAGAGGCAGAGAGTGGAGAGACAGAGACAGACATACAGAGGGGCAGAGAGCTAGACAGAGAGAGACAGAGAAGGAGAGGCAGAGAGAGGAGAGACAGAGACAGACAGACAGAGGGGCAGAGTTAGACAGAGAGAGACAGAGAAGGAGAGACAGAGAGAGGAGAAACAGAGACAGACAGACAGAGGGGCAGAGTTAGACTGAGAGAGACAGAGAAGGAGAGGCAGAGAGAGGAGAGACAGACAGACAGACAGAGGGGCAGAGTTAGACAGAGAGAGACAGAGAAGGAGAGGCAGAGAGAGGAGAGACAGACAGACAGAGGGGCAGAGAGCTAGACAGAGAGAGAGACAGAGAAGGAGAGGCAGAGAGAGGAGAGACAGAGACAGACAGACAGAGGGGCAGAGAGCTAGACAGAGAGAGAGACAGAGAAGGAGAGGCAGAGAGAGGAGAGACAGAGACAGACAGACAGAGGGGCAGAGAGCTAGACAGAGAGAGACAGAGAAGGAGAGGCAGAGAGAGGAGAGACAGAGACAGACAGACAGAGGGGCAGAGAGCTAGACAGAGAGAGAGACAGAGAAGGAGAGGCAGAGAGAGGAGAGACAGAGACAGACAGACAGACAGAGGGGCAGAGAGCTAGACAGAGAGAGACAGAGAAGGAGAGACAGAGGAGAGACAGAGAGAGGAGAGACAGAGACAGACAGACAGAGGGGCAGAGAGCTAGACAGAGAGAGACAGAGAAGGAGAGGCAGAGAGAGGAGAGACAGAGACAGACAGACAGAGGGGCAGAGAGCTAGACAGAGAGAGACAGAGAAGGAGAGGCAGAGAGAGGAGAGACAGAGACAGACAGACAGAGGGGCAGAGAGCTAGACAGAGACAGACAGAGGAGAGACAGAGAGAGGAGAGACAGAGACAGACAGACAGACAGAGGGGCAGAGAGCTAGACAGAGACAGACAGAGGAGAGACAGACAGAGGAGAGACAGACAGAGGAGAGACAGAGACCGAGACAGACAGAGGAGAGACAGACAGAGGAGAGACAGAGGGGCAGAGAGCTAGACAGAGACAGACAGAGGAGAGACAGAGAGAGGAGAGACAGAGACCGAGACAGACAGACAGACAGACCGCGTGCCTCCCTGTATGAAGAGGGGTGGAGTGAGAGGTTTGCATGGACATCGCCGGAATTAGCAACTCCGCACAACCATCACTTAACGCTAAATCTCCTCTCTTTTTTTTTCTTTTCTTCTTCTTCCTTTTTCTCTCCTCCCTTCCCCCAATCAGAACCGCTGACAACATAATCCACAGGCTTCCAACATTCCTTTGCCCTGTTATTATTAATCAACAGAGAGAAAAATAATAATAAACAATAACTTCTCCCCCCCTCCCCCCCCCCAAAAAAACCCCCCACAAGCCAGAACAGAAAGCTAGCTAAAAATATCGTGACCGACCTAACAAAAGCAGAAACAAAACAAAACAGTACAAAAAAAAAAAAAAATAATAATAATAATAATAATAATAATAATAAAAAGAGCAAAAGGAAAAACAAAAACAAAAACAAAAAAAAAAAAAAAAACGTGGCACCACGCACGCATTCCTGATTATCTGAGGAGAGGGGGGGGGGGGGGAGAGAAAAAAAAAAAAGAAGAAGAAAAACCTTTATGCGAAGCATGTTACGCTGTGCTGTGCTGTGGTGTGCTGTGCTGCATTGTGCTGTGCTGTGCTATTCTATGCTGTGCTGTGCTGTGCTGCATTGTGCTGTGCTATGCTGTGCTGTGCTGTGCTGCACTGTGCTGATCTGTGCTGCATTGAATTGCATGTCACACATCACGTGCAGAGCCAAATCTTGGCCTTCAACACATGCAGTCAAGGACAATATACATTTTGTCTGGGAGGGAAGGTGTGTGTGTGTGTGGGGGGGGGGGGGGGGGGGACGGGGGGCGGGGGGGGGGAGATAATATAAACGTCTCTCTGGACACACTGATGATATGCCCTCTACCCCTCCTTTCCTCCCTCCCTCCCTCCCTCCCTCTCCGTTTAGCGATGAATCAAGCTTTTGCTTTTCCAGTTGCACAATCGACATCATCGCGTGACCATAACAAGATTGTGTGTGTGTGTGTGTGTGTGTGTGTGTGTGTGTGTGTGTGTGTGTGTGTGTGTGTGTGTGTGTGTGCGCGCGCGCGCGCGTGCAAGTGTGCGTGCGTGCGTGTCTGTGTCTTTGTACGCGCGCACGTGTAGAAAGAAAAATGAAATCTACACAACCCTCTCCCCCACCCCTTACCTCTTTATATCTTCTGCAGTCTGTGTCACTTACATGATTTTCAAAAAGCCTTGAACAGCATTCACAGAGACACCCAAACAGAGCATCCCGCGGCTATGGCTTTCCCAGCAAGACTGTCGCCATTATCAGACTCTTGCACACTGGAATTCAAGTCACAACAAGTGATCTGTGGAACGGAACACGCACGCACGCACACACGTGCACGCACACACGTGCACACACACACACACACACTCTCTCTCTCTCTCTCAAACTGAAAGTCCCACAGCAACACCGCTTTTTGCTGGTCAGCCTGCTTGACTGACAATGTCCTGACTGGCTTCCCTTTTTTGAGGACGTTAATCCCCACATCCTATTTTCCATTCTTTTTTTTTTCTTTTTTTTTTTGTCTTTTTTCTTTTTTTCTTCTTTTTTTTTAAGGTTTAGCAATGTCAGACTGGAATAAAACGAGGATGCGTGTCATCACCATTTCTTCTCTCCTCTTCCTTGACTGGATCATGAAATGAATGTGGCGCAGTCAGGCACAAGAGAAATCAGGCGAGACTTCTTCAAGTTCTACTTGAGGATCGGGACTTCGCTGACATCAGTCTTCTTATCATCATCATGCAAAAATAAAATATATAAATAAATAAATAAAATAAATATTTTAAAAAAAGAAAAACCCAACCGGAACAACACACAAGACCTCGCCCCTACTGCACACCCGTAAACTTGGGCTCAAGATCAGCACAAAGAAGACCAAACCAAGTTACTCCAACTCCAACGCTTTGAAGTTCTCGCAATTGTTTATGACAAAAAATAAGTCATCTTTGTTGAAACTGTCTAAATCTACATTAAAAAAAAAAAAAATTATGATGCAACATTTTTGAAACATTACTATTCTACTCGGCTAGATTTCTGTACGCTTTCAGATAGTGCTCTAAAACAGCATTATTTCATTTCCTAAATTACAAGTCCGCCATCCCCTGTGTAACCTTGCCACACACATTGTCGCCATGTATTGTTTGCCTTTTGCCCATCTGATGTTGTTTTTTCATGTGCCCCCGTGGGGAATTTCTGGAATAAAATCTTGAACTGACTTAAACCAGGCCACTGATGAGACGGTTAACTCACTCAGTACGGCCAGTCCTCTATTCTCCTCTACACAGACCCCTCGGATGTCCAGTGGGTGTCTCTATGACCCAACCTTTAGCTTCCGTCATCAGAACTGTTTTATTCTTTGTCAACATTCACCTCTTCAGTATAAGAGCCTTCCGCTTGCAATATTTTGATGATGGTAATTGGGGTGAAACGCTGTTAACGTCGTCTCTTTCGCCGTTCGTATGGAGAGAGTTAAAAAATAAATGCAAGGAGTAAACCACACACAGGGCATATAAAGGGGTTTGTTTTTCTCGGCACAAAAATGACAACGTATGGTGATGCAGCTGCAGAAATGAATGAAGAATCTGATGCTAGGCCAGGCAAGCTCTGCTGTCACACTGGAATAACTGGAAGCCCGGCACCATCAAGGTGCGGTTGGTCAGGTGCAATATTCTCAAAGAACTCCTGCTTGTATCAGGAAGTCAATATAAGCATCAGCTTGTGTGTGTGTGTGTGTGTGTGTGTGTGTGTGCGTGCACGCGCGCGCGCGTGTGTGTATGTGTGAGCCACAAGCATGAAAATTTCATAGTGCAGAATACAGATTAATTAATGTTTTGACTAAACATCTCAAACACTATCAGTATCAAAATAATAATAATAACAAAATAATAATAATAATAATAATAATTCTGTAGAATTTTGCCAGAGGACAACACTCTCGTCTTAACCATCTTCCTCCCTACTATACTATACCATACTATACTACACTATACGATACTATACTATACTATCCATGGGGGAAGCTGGTTACGACAACACGACACCCTTGACCTGTATGACGTAAACATTATCTCAGTGCACAAGACAAAACAGCGGTGGATATCTGTGGTGTCGCGCCTTCTGCGCCAAAGAACACGAAGAAGGGATTAAAAAAAAAAAATAAAAAAAAAAAAAAAAAAAGAGAAGAGAAGAAGAAGAAATAAAAGAAAACAACAACAACAACAAAAACCCAGTAAGAATGGATAACCTGCCCGCTG
>NC_134889.1:19933161-19940661 GCF_041734735.1 Babylonia areolata | reverse complement strand
CTCGCAAGTCTACGCTAATTCCAGACCTTTTCTGAATTTTTTAATTTTATTTTAAACCAACATTTTCGAACAACCGCCTAGCAAACTTCAGCACTGCTGGAATGCCTTGTGCAACCTCGCCACCCATCCCCCTATTCCTAGAGTTCTTCATTTCCCCCCTTTCTCTTAACAGAGGGGGTAAGATCGCAGAATGGTTAAGACACTCATCTGCCAATACAGACTCCGTGAGGGCCTGGGTTCGAATCCCGCTCTCGCCCTTTCTCCCAAGTTTGACTGGAAAATCAATGTGAGCGTCCAGTCGTTCGGATGAGAACGATAAACCGAGGTCCCCGTGTGCAGCACGGCACCTGGCGCACTGGAAAAAAACAACACACGGCAACAGGCGTGTTGTCCTTTTGGGCAAAAATTGTGTACAAAGAAATCCACTCTGACACGTACACACATTTTGTATTTGTATTTCTTTTTATCACAACAGATTTCTCTGTGTGAAATTCGGGCTGCTCTCCCCAAGGACAGCGCGTCGCTATACTACAGCGCCACCCATGTTTTTTGTATTTTTTGTTTTCCTGCGTGTAGTTTTATTTGTTTTTTCCTATCGAAGTGGATTTTTCTACAGAATTTTGCCAGGAACAACCCTTTTGTTGCCGTGGGTTCTTTTACGTGCGCTAAGTCCATGCTGCACACGGGACCTCGGTTTATCGTCTCATCCGAATGACTAGCGTCCAGACCACCACTCAAGGTCTAGCGGAGGGGGGAGAAAATATCGACGGCTGAGCCGTGATTCGAACCAGTGCGCTCAGATTCTCTCGCTTCCTATGCGGACGCGATAGCTCTAGCTCACTCAGTACGGCCTGTCCTCTCTTCTCCTCTACACAGACCCCTCGGATGTCCAGTGGGTGTCTGAATGACCCAACCTTCAGCTTCCGTCGTCAGAATTGTGGTATTCTTTATCAACATTCACGTCTTCAGTGTAAGAGCCTTCCGCTTGCACTATTTTGATGATGGTTATTGGGGTGAAACGCTCTTAACGTCGTCTCTTTCGCCGTTCGTATGGAGAGAGCTAGGCCATCACTCCACTTATACATGCATTCAAGGCGTGACTAAAGCGCGTTGGGTTATGCTGCTGGTCAGGCATCTGCCTGGCAAGATACGGTGCTGCGAATATACACGTGGATTTGTCCGGACGCAGTGACGCCTCTTTTGAGAAAACTCAAACTGAAACTCACAGTGGGGGGAGGGGAGGGACTGCACCAACCTGTGGAAAGAATGATGGAGACAGCTTTGGTGGGTGTGTGTGTGTGTGGGTGTGTGTGTCCCAGACAACGGAAGCGTGTGTGTGTGTGTGTGTGTGTGTGCGCGCGCGTGTGTGTGTGTGTGTACACGTGTGTTTGGAGTGGGGGTTTGTGTGTTGCTCTGTCTCAGAGAGAGAAAGGAAAAGTGTTTAATCCAGCTGACTGACTGGTTCGTTGGTTGGTTGGTTGGTTGGTTGGTTCATGGAGACAGGCGCTGGGAATGGAAGGTACGTGTGTCACACGCAGTCAGTGTGACGAGGGGGCCAGCAACAGCACTGACCTGTGGATAGAACGATGGAAACAGCACAGCTTTTGGTGGGTGTGTCCGAGACAACGGAAACGGAAAAGAAGAGATGAAGGAGCTCTGTTTTACGACCCGTCAAACATACAGGTAATTGTGGACGTCTGATCCAGAGTATTCATTTTCACCTTTTTTGAATGCTATAATTAAAAGACAAATAAACTTCGCGTCTCTCTCTCTCTCTCCTTTACTCCCCCTCTCTCTCTCTCTCTAGTCAGCTTGCCCATGGCGCCTTAAAGTCCCCGAGTCGTCGCGTCGTCTCCGCGCGTTTTCGGCCGGACCACCACCTCCATCACCCACCCACCCACCCCCGCCAACACACACACACACACACACACACACACACACACACACACTGAAAAACATCCATCAATAATACAATGCTCAATCTACGAAGATAAAAAGCGCGCATAAACTTCCTTGACAAGACAAAACAAGACAAGACAAGAGACAAAACGTGACAGGAAAGGAACACAAAACGCGCGCTCTGACAACATGCAATACAATGAGTGACGGAAGACACACACACACACACACACGCATGCACTCACACAATACTACAACGCAACAACTAAAACACACGCACACACGGACAGCCCCCCGCCCCCAACACACACACACACACACACACACAGTGAAGAAAGAAGGAAAGAAGACAGGGAGTATGTGCAACACCCTAATCACAGTGACTGACCTGACGAAGACGAAGGAGCCGGAGGGCCGCCTCAGATTCCGCCCATAGCGGTACTTGTTGCTGAGGGGAGGGCCATGGTAGGAGCTGTGGCGTTTGATGAATGTCTGAAACACACACACACACACACACACACACAACCAAACCACAATAGTCACAATGATAACGACAAGGACAGTAATAACAACCATTAAAAAAAAATATCAATGTACAATAATAAAACATGAGAAGAAAATTAAACATAAAAATATAACTACTACTACTACTACTACTACTACTACTAATCATCATCATCATCATCATCATCATCATCATCATCATCATCATCATCATCATCATCATCATCATCATCATGACACTAATAACTACTAGTCGTAGCAGTAGTGTTTTAAGATCATGATGATCATGATCATGACATCTATAACGACGACTAAAATGATGATCATCATCAATCATCATCATGACGACGATGTCGACGAAGACGATATCGACAATGGTGATGACGATGAGGATTACAATTTGAGTGTTATTATGATTTGGGTTTATCATTATCACTATATCGACATGGACAATGATGATCATGATGATAACGATAATGATAACTAGAACGATTATTATGATAATATGTGTGTCACTTTGATTTGGGTTAATGATTATCACTATCATCATAATACTTATCGTTAATTTTTCTTTTCAGCATAGAACCAAACAAGCAAGACAATCATCTCTCGAATCGATTGAACGTCCCCCCGCTCCCCCCCACCCCCCCCTTACAACACCTCTTCTCCCTTCAGAGACAGAAAATGGCAAGGAAAAGGGGAAGAAAATGACGCAAAAACAAAACGAAACGAAACAAACAAAACCACAAAACTTGGCGGAAAGAAAGGGGGGGGGGGGAAGCAGACACTCCTCTCTCCATTCCTAAACTTTGTCCTTCCACCTCCACCCCCCACCCCCACCCTCCAAATTTCCTCACAAGCTCAAACCCAACAACCCACATCGCCTCCACCCCCACCCCCACACACGCCAGGCCTCAGCATTCCTATTTTCTCCTTTAATCAAATTACAAAATCCTTTACATTTTTTTTTTCCAGTTTTCTGGGGGGTAAGTAAAGGACCACGCGAAGTCTGGCTGCTTTTCCTTTTCCATCCTCGTTGTATGAAGGAGGTGGGTGGGGGAGGGAGGGAGGGAGAGAGAGAGAGAGAGAGAGAGAGAGGGGGGGGAGGGGGGGGGGCAGCTTGGGGAAGAAGAAGACAAGAAAGACAGAAAAGGAAAAAGGATGAAAATCATGGTCTGGTACCTACCTACCCACCCACCTCTTTCCCCTTCGCCCCTTCACACACACGCGCGCATATTTATACACATAAAAACACACACTTATACATATTCTGTGGGGGGGGCGGGGGGGGGGGGGGGTCATACACACACACACCTCTTAATGTACGCATACCTCCCCCCCCTCCTCCACATACATCCCCACACCCTCCCCTCCTCTCCCCCCACCAAAAAAAAAACCCCGTCCAAATCCATCGAAGCACAACGCAATTACCGCATGCATCATTTTCCGATACAGCGCTTCATGCCCGTGGCAGCAGCACCAAGCACCCGAAGAATGTTGATGAGAAACGACGACATACACACGGAGAGACAGCAATACACAGAGGTAGAGAGGGGCACGGGGAGAGAGAGAGAGAGACAGTCAGACAAAGAGACAGACAGACAGATACAGAGACACAGAAACATACATACGTAGAGAGGTGGTGGACAGAGAGGACAGAGACAGCAATACACAGAGGTAGAGAGGGGTAGGGGGAGAGAGAGACAGTCAGACAAAGAGACAGACAGACAGATACAGACACACAGAAACATACATAGGTAGAGAGGTGGTGGACAGAGAGGACAGAGACAGCAATACACAGAGGTAGAGAGGGGTAGGGGGAGAGAGAGACAGTCAGACAAAGAGACAGACAGACAGATACAGACACACAGAAACATACATAGGTAGAGAGGTGGTGGACAGAGAGGACAGAGACAGCAATACACAGAGGTAGAGAGGGGTAGGGGGAGAGAGAGGGGGGGGGAGAGACAGTCAGACAAACAAAGAGACAGACAGACAGAAACATACATAGGTAGAGAGTTGATGGACAGAGAGGACAGAGACAGCAATACACAGAGGTAGAAAGGCGTAGAGAGAGAGAGAGAGAGAGAGAGAGAGAGAGAGAGAGAGAGTCAGACAAACAAAGAGACAGAGACACAGAAACATACACAGGTAGAGAGAGAATGTACAGAGAGGACAGAGAAACTGATACACAGAGGTAGAGAGGGGATGGAGAAAGAGAGAGGGGGAGAGACAGACAAAGAGACAGAGACACAGAAACATACATTGGTAGAGAAGGGATGGACAGAGAGGACAGAGACATCGATACAACAGAGGTAGAGAGGGGATGGAGAGAGAGTGTCAGACAGACAAGTAGAGAGGGGGGGGGGGGTTGTGCGCGCGCGGGCGCATGTGTCTATGCGTGGCTGTGAGAATGTATGTACTTGTGTATGTGCGCGCTTGCATGTGTGCATGCGTGTTACTTTGTGTGCATGCATGTATGTATGTATGTATGTATGTATGTATCTCCGTCTGTGTGTGTGTGTGTGTGTGTGTGTGTGTGTGTGTGTGTGTGTGTGTGTGTGTGTGTGTGTGTGTGTGTACAAGCGCGCAAAGCTGGGGAAACCTTTTTTTTCTTCTTTTTTTAATTTCCACAGGGTGTAGCAAAGCAAGAGGATGACGTACACACATCATATTTTCTTCCCGGCCCGGGGAGTTGTTTTTCTCAACCCCCTTGGCGTCACTCACATCTCTGGAATCCCTTTTTCCCTGAAACGGAGAGAGAGGGGGGGGGAGGAGAGGCTCTGTGTGTGTGTGTGTGTGTGTGTGTGTGTGTGTGTGTGTGTGTGTCTGAGAGAAGGAGAGGATCGCATGATCTTTTTGCTTTGGCACAAGTAATGAACTGTCACAGATCTTGGCCTGACTAACACTCTATAGAACCAAGACAGTTCGGATAATTATAATGCTGTATTGTATTGTATTGTATTGTATTGTATTGTATTGTATTGTACTGTGCTGTATTGTATTGTATTGTATTGTACTGTACTGTACTGTCACAGATCTTGCCTAACACTCTATGGAACCAAGACAGTTTGGATAATTATAATGCTGTATTGTATTGTACTGTACTGTACTGTATTGTACTGTACTGTCACAGATCTTGCCTGACTAACACTCTATGGAACCAAGACGGTTTGGATAATTATAATGCCGTATTGTATTGTATTGTATTGTATTGTACTGAACTGTCACACATCTTGCCTGACTAACAAACACTCTACGGAACCAAGACAGTTCGGATAATTATAATACCGCATTGTACTGCACTGCACTGCACTGCACTAACTGTACTGTAATCTGTATCGAACGAATTACTCTTTAGTCACAACAGATTCCTCAGTGTGAAAGTCGGGCTGCTCTCCACCACAGGGTACCCATCGCGTCGCTACACTTGAGAGAGCGCCACCCTTCATTTTCTGCCTGCAGCTGCGGTAGTTAACTGATCACCAGTGACCACGAGACTTGAGGCGGTACAGACAAGGGTACGGACACTTGACGTTTTAATTATTGGCATGAAGGCCACTGCCCCTCAGAGAATTTTTTTTTTTTTCATGATAAACACAGTGTCTGCAAGAAAGTCACGAAGAAAGAGAGGGAGAGAGAGAGGGGGGGGGGGAGAGAGAGAAAGTGGCACTGCCCCTCAGACAATTTTTTTTAATGATAAACACAGTGTCTGCAAGAAAGTTACGAAGAGAGAGAGAGAGGGGGGGGGGAGAGAGAGAGAAGGTGGCACTACCCCTCAGACAAATTCTTAATGATAAACACAGTGTCTGCAAGAAAGTTACAAGTAAAGAAAGAGAGAGAGAGGGAGAGAGAGGGTGGCACTACCCCTAAGACAAATTTTTAATGATAAACACAGTGTCTGCAAGAAAGTTACGAAGAAAGGGAGAGGACAGAGAGGGAGAGAGAGGGTGGCACTGCCCCTCAGACAAATTTTTTAATGATAAACACAGTGTCTGCAAGAAAGTTACGAAGAAAGAGAGAGGGGGGGGGGGGGGGGAGGGGGAGAGAGAGGGTGGCACAGCCCCTCAGACAAATTTTTAATGATAAACACAGTGTCTGCAAGAATGTTACGAAGAAAGTGAAAGAGACAGGGAGAGAGAGAGGGGGGAGAGAGAGGGAGGGAGAGGGAGAAAGAGGGTGGCACTGCCCCTCAGACAAATTCTTAATGATAAACACAGTGTCTGCAAGAAAGTTACGAAGAAAGAGAGGGAGAGAGGAGAGAGAGAGGGGGAGAGAGAAGGTGGCACTGCCCCTCAGACAAATTCTTAATGATAAACACAGTGTCTGCAAGAACGTTACGAAGAGAGAGAGGGGGAGAGGAGAGAGAGAGGGGGGGAGAGAGAGGGTGGCACTGCCCCTCAGACAAATTCTTAATGATAAACACAGTGTCTGCAAGAAAGTTACGAAGAGAGAGAGGGGGAGAGGAGAGAGAGAGAGGGAGAGAGAGGGAGAGAGAGGGTGGCACTACCCCTCAGACAATTTTTTAATGATAAACACAGTGTCTGCAAGAAAGTCACGAAGAGAGAGGGGGGGGGGGGGGAGAGAGAGAAGGTGGCACTACCCCTCAGACAAATTTTTAATGATAAACACAGTGTCTGCAAGAAAGTTACAAGTAAAGCAAGAGAGAGAGAGGGTGGCACTACCCCTAAGACAATTTTTTAATGATAAACACAGTATCTGCAAGAAAGTTACGAAGAAAGAGAGAGAGAGAGAGAGAGGGGGGGGGGGGGAGAGGGTGGCACTGCCTGCCCCTCAGACAAATTCTTAATGATAAACACAGTATCTGCAAGAAACTTACGAAGAAAGAGAGAGAGAGAGAGGGGGGGGAGAGAGAGGGAGAGAGAGAGGGTGGCACTGCCCCTCAGACAAATTCTTAATGATAAACACAGTGTCTGCAAGAAAGTTACGAAGAGAGAGAGGGGGAGAGGAGAGAGAGAGAGGGTGGCACTGCCCCTAAGACAAATTCTTAATGATAAACACAGTGTCTGCAAGAAAGTTACGAAGAAAGTGAAAGAGACAGGGAGAGAGAGAGAGAGGGAGAGAGAGAGAGGGAGG
>NC_134889.1:19903161-19918161 GCF_041734735.1 Babylonia areolata | reverse complement strand
GGAGTTGGGGGTGTGGGGAGAGAGAGGGAGTGGGTGGTTACTGTACGCAGTACGGTGTCCCAACAATCACGGAAATAATTGTGTGAATGCGCTCCTTGTACAACTGAGAAGAGGTTACCTGCCGAGAAAAAGGGAAACGAGGGACAGGAGAGAAGCAGAGGAGGAGAGAGAGAGGGGGGAGAGAGAGAGAGAGAGGGATGGAGAGACTGAGGAGTGGGAAAGAGAGAGAGGGGGGGAGGGGGATGGGAGAGAGCGAGACAGTGACACGGCTGATGGGAGAGAGAAAGAGGGAGGGCGATCGGAGAGACAGAAAGAGGGGGGGGGGATAGAGAGAGGGATTAGAGAAAAAGCGAGCGAAAGAAAGGGACAGTAAAGAGAAAGGGAGGAGGGAGGAAGAGCGTGGATGGGGGAGACAGACAGACAGGAAGAAGCAGGCTGACAGACAGACAGGAAGCAGCAGGCTGACAGACAGACAGGAAGAAGCGGGCTGACAGACAGACAGGAAGAAGCAGCAGGCTGACAGACAGACAGGAAGAAGCAGCAGGCTGACAGACAGACAGGAAGAAGCAAGCTGACAGACAGACAGGAAGCAGCAAGCTGACAGACAGACAGGAAGAAGCAGCAGGCTGACAGACAGACAGGAAGAAGCAGGCTGACAGACAGACAGGAAGAAGCAGCAGGCTGACAGACAGACAGGAAGAAGCAGCAGGCTGACAGACAGACAGGAAGAAGCGGGCTGACAGACAGACAGGAAGAAGCAGGCTGACAGACAGACAGGAAGAAGCAGCAGGCTGACAGACAGACAGGAAGAAGCAGCAGGCTGACAGACAGACAGGAAGAAGCAGCAGGCTGACAGACAGGAAGAAGCAGGCTGACAGACAGACAGGAAGAAGCAGCAGGCTGACAGACAGACAGGAAGAAGCAGGCTGACAGACAGACAGGAAGAAGCAGCAGGCTGACAGACAGACAGGAAGAAGCAGCAGGCTGACAGGCAGACAGGAAGAAGCAGGCTGACAGACAGACAGGAAGAAGCAGCAGGCTGACAGACAGACAGGAAGAAGCAGGCTGACAGACAGACAGGAAGAAGCAGCAGGCTGACAGGCAGACAGGAAGAAGCAGGCTGACAGACAGACAGGAAGAAGCAGCAGGCTGACAGACAGACAGGAAGAAGCAGCAGGCTGACAGACAGACAGGAAGAAGCAGGCTGACAGACAGACAGGAAGAAGCAGGCTGACAGACAGACAGGAAGAAGAAGCAGGCTGACAGGCAGACAGGAAGAAGCAGGCTGACAGACAGACAGGAAGAAGCAGGCTGACAGACAGACAGGAAGAAGCAGGCTGACAGACAGACAGGAAGAAGCAGCAGGCTGACAGGCAGACAGGAAGAAGCAGGCTGACAGACAGACAGGAAGAAGCAGCAGGCTGACAGACAGACAGGAAGAAGCAGCAGGCTGACAGGCAGACAGGAAGAAGCAGCAGGCTGACAGACAGACAGGAAGACGCGGGCTGACAGGAAGAAGCAGCAGGCTGACAGACAGACAGGAAGAAGCAGGCTGACAGACAGACAGGAAGAAGCAGCAGGCTGACAGACAGACAGGAAGAAGCAGCAGGCTGACAGACAGACAGGAAGAAGCGGGCTGACAGACAGACAGGAAGAAGCAGGCTGACAGACAGACAGGAAGAAGCGGGCTGACAGGCAGACAGGAAGAAGCGGGCTGACAGACAGACAGGAAGAAGCAGCAGGCTGACAGGCAGACAGGAAGAAGCAGCAGGCTGACAGACAGACAGGAAGAAGCAGGCTGACAGACAGACAGGAAGAAGCAGGCTGACAGACAGACAGGAAGAAGCGGGCTGACAGACAGACAGGAAGAAGCGGGCTGACAAAATGACAGGAAGAGAAGAAGAAAAAATCACGTCTGGGGACAAACTGACAGCGAGACAGACAGTTAAAGACACCATTATATATGTACCAAACTGGTACATAGACGAACTGGAAATGAGACAAAAACAACAATAATCTAACATCAATGAAGACGAGAGCAACAAACACCATGTCTGACAGTAAGACAGAACAGACAGGCCATTAAAGATGACCACACAAGTGAACAGACACACAAACACAGACAGAGAACAGGAGAAAGAATCAGCCATTGTTCGTCAGTCAGACAGACAGACAGACAGAAAGACAGAGAATAGGAGAAAGAATCAGTCAATGTTCGTCAGTAAGACAGACAAACAGAAAGACAGCGAATAGGAGAAAGAATCGGTCATTGTTCGTCAGACACTGAGACAGACAGATTGAAAGACAGAGAATAGGAGAAAGAATCAGTCATTGTTAGTCAGACACTGAGACAGACAGTTAGACTGAAAGACAGCGAATAGGAGAAAGAATCAGTCATTGTTCGTCAGACACTGAGACAGACAGTCAGACAGAAAGATAGAGAATAGGAGAAAGAATCAGTCATTGTTTGTCAGACACTGAGACAGACAGTTAGACTGAGGATAGGAGAAAGAATCAGTCATTGTTAGTCAGACACTGAGACAGACATTTAGAAAGACAGAGAATAGGAGAAAGAATCAGTCATTGTTCGTCAGACACTGAGACAGACAGTCAGACAGAAAGACAGAGAATAGGAGAAAGAATCAGTCATTGTTAGTCAGACACTGAGACAGACAGTTAGACTGAAAGACAGAGAATAGGAGAAAGAATCAGTCATTGTTAGTCAGACACTGAGACAGACAGTTAGACTGAAAGACAGAGAATAGGAGAAAGAATCAGTCATTGTTAGTCAGACACTGAGACAGACAGTTAGACTGAAAGACAGAGAATAGGAGAAAGAATCAGTCATTGTTAGTCAGACACTGAGACAGACAGTTAGACTGAAAGACAGCGAATAGGAGAAAGAATCAGTCATTGTTCGTCAGACACTGAGACAGACAGTCAGACAGAAAGACAGAGAATAGGAGAAAGAATCAGTCATTGTTAGTCAGACACTGAGACAGACAGTTAGACTGAAAGACAGAGAATAGGAGAAAGAATCAGTCATTGTTAGTCAGACACTGAGACAGACAGTTAGACTGAAAGACAGAGAATAGGAGAAAGAATCAGTCATTGTTAGTCAGACACTCAGACAGACAGACTGAAAGACAGAGAATAGGAGAAAGAATCAGTCAATGTTCGTCAGACACTGAGACAGACATTTAGAAAGACAGAGAATAGGAGAAAGAATCAGTCAATGTTCGTCAGTAAGACAGACAGACAGACAGCGAATAGGAGAAAGAATCAGTCATTGTTCGTCAGACACTGAGACAGACAGTTAAACTGAAAGACAGAGAATAAGAGAAAGAATCAGTCATTGTTAGTCAGACACTGAGACAGATAGTTAGACAGAAAGACAGAGAATAGGAGAAAGAATCAGTCATTGTTCGTCAGACACTGAGACAGACAGACTGAAAGACAGCGAATAGGAGAAAGAATCAGTCACTGTTAGTCAGACACTGAGACAGACAGTTAGACAGAAAGACAGCGAATAGGAGAAAGAATCAGTCATTGTTAGTCAGACACTGAGACAGACAGACAGAAAGACAGCGAATAGGAGAAAGAATCAGTCATTGTTAGTCAGACACTCAGACAGACAGTTAGACAGAAAGACAGAGAATAGGAGAAAGAATCAGTCATTGTTCGTCAGACACTGAGACAGACAGACAGAAAGACAGCGAATAGGAGAAAGAATCAGTCATTGTTAGTCAGACACTGAGACAGACAGACAGAAAGACAGAGAATAGAAGAAAGAATCAGTCATTGTTAGTCAGACACTGAGACAGACAGACAGAAAGACAGCGAATAGGAGAAAGAATCAGTCATTGTTCGTCAGACACTGAGACAGACAGTTAGACTGAAAGACAGAGAATAGGAGAAAGAATCGGTCATTGTTAGTCAGACACTGAGACAGACAGTTAGACAGAAAGATAGAGAATAGGAGAAAGAATCAGTCATTGTTTGTCAGACACTGAGACAGACAGTTAGACTGAGGATAGGAGAAAGAATCAGTCATTGTTAGTCAGACACTGAGACAGACATTTAGAAAGACAGAGAATAGGAGAAAAAATCAGTCAATGTTCGTCAGTAAGACAGACAGACAGACAGCGAATAGGAGAAAGAATCAGTCATTGTTCGTCAGACACTGAGACAGACAGTTAAACTGAAAGACAGAGAATAAGAGAAAGAATCAGTCATTGTTAGTCAGACACTGAGACAGATAGTTAGACAGAAAGACAGAGAATAGGAGAAAGAATCAGTCATTGTTCGTCAGACACTGAGACAGACAGACTGAAAGACAGCGAATAGGAGAAAGAATCAGTCACTGTTAGTCAGACACTGAGACAGACAGTTAGACAGAAAGACAGCGAATAGGAGAAAGAATCAGTCATTGTTAGTCAGACACTGAGACAGACAGACAGAAAGACAGCGAATAGGAGAAAGAATCAGTCATTGTTAGTCAGACACTGAGACAGACAGTTAGACAGAAAGACAGCGAATAGGAGAAAGAATCCGTCATTGTTAGTCAGACACTGAGACAGACAGACAGAAAGACAGAGAATAGGAGAAAGAATCAGTCATTGTTAGTCAGACACTGAGACAGACAGACAGAAAGACAGCGAATAGGAGAAAGAATCAGTCATTGTTCGTCAGACACTGAGACCGACAGTTAGACAGAAAGACAGCGAATAGGAGAAAGAATCGGTCATTGTTAGTCAGACACTGAGACAGACAGTTAGACAGAAAGATAGAGAATAGGAGAAAGAATCAGTCATTGTTTGTCAGACACTGAGACAGACAGTTAGACTGAGGATAGGAGAAAGAATCAGTCATTGTTCGTCAGACACTGAGACAGACAGTTAGACAGAAAGACAGAGAACAGGAGAAAGAATCAGTCATTGTTCGTCAGACAGAAAGACAGATTCCAGATGGTTCATTCATGTATAGGGCCTAGGCCCCGTATGAGGGGTATGTGAGATTTATTCTTTTACATACAGACAAACATCACACTGCAATGCATGTTAACGTCCAACTACTCAATTCAAACAAACATATAAGTAAAGCAGTGCTATATAGAACAATAAAATGCTGTCACGAAGTTACACTTTCTCTGAATTTGAAAGCTTTCTGTACAAATAGAGACAATTTTCGAACTATAACAGAAAGACAAGAGAATAGGAGAAAGAATCAGTCACTGTTAGTCAGTCAGTCAAACACTTGAATACGGACAAACAGGCAAACAGTCACAGAAGAAGGGAGAAAATTAATGTCAGTCCGTCCGTCAGTCAGTCAGTCAGTCGGCGATACAATCCAATGATGTGTTTATACCAGACATCCTTGAGAGAACAGGCCTTTTGGAGGACGAACGTCTGCAGATGCCGTGTACAATATATAAACTTCTGTATGTCGGTAACCAGGTCAAGTGTTTTTTGGGGTGGTTTTTTTTTTTTTTTTTTTTTTTTTGTTGTTGTTTTTTTGGGGGGGTTCTTTCTTCACCCATCTCCCTCTCTCTCTGTTTCAAGTTTCAAGTTTCTCTCTCTGTGTCTATCTCTCTTGTTTCTCTGTCTCTGTCTCTCCCTCTTGTTTCTCTGTCTCTGTCTCAATGTCTCTCGTTTCTCTCTCTCTCTCTCTCTCTCTCTCTGTCTCTCTCTCTTGTCTCTCTCAGCGTGGGGTCTGTGTGTGTGTGTGTGTGTGTGTGTGTGTGTGTGTCTGAGTCTGTGTGTCTGTCTGTGTGTCTGTCTTGTCTGTCAATTGTTCAGTCGGTCTCTATCTACACGCGCATGCGCGCGAGCGTGTGTGTGTGTGTGTGTGTGGGCGCGCGCGCGTACATTCATGGGTGCGTCTGAAGTCAAACGTATCTTTTACTGAGGAAAAAAACGAAAGAAAGAAAGAAAGAAGAAGAAAAAAGACTCCGAGTCAAGATGTTTAATTCATAAAGGTCACAGCACTGCCTCCATTGTCTGCGGATATTCATCAAGATTCGAAATTCGCGCATTAATGAGGGTACAGAGAGAGACAGAGACAGACAGACAAAACAAATACATAGCATATATACAGGGAGAGACACAGACAAAGACAGATATGGACAGTGTATGTGTGCGCGTGTCTTTGTGTGTGCACGCGAGAGTATACATGCATGCATGTGCATGCGTGCTGTGTGAGGTATATATGTACGTGTCCCTCCTTTCCTCCCTCCCCTCCCTCTCTCTCTCTCTCTCTCTCTCTCTCACTCTTCTCCCTCCCTCCTCATTCCTCTCGCTATCTCTCGAACCATCAGACCAACTACAACTGAAAAGCACCACCACAAACAACAACACACAACACCACACAACAAACAGCAAGTCGTCGTCGTCGTCGTCCTCCTCCTCCTCCTCCTCTTCCTCCCTCCCTCCCTTCCTTCCTTCTTTACGACAAATCAAAACCACCACAAGAGATAAAGAAAGTCTTTGTGTTCACTCATCCAAAGTACTCGACCAGCCAGACACAGAAAGAAGGTAACTCTCTCTCTCTCTCTCTCTCTCTCTCTCTCTCTCTCTCTCTCTCTACTCAGCAAGCCACTAGTGCGATGGTCCCTTCTTATCTGCCTCTCGCTACCAAGACAGCTCAGCGAAGTGAAAAATACCAACAGATGGAACTGCAAAATGAAGAAAGGGGGCAGTACTAGTGGGTGGGTGGTGTGAGGGGGGGGGGATTTGGGGGTTGGGGGGGGGGGGGGGGGGAGAGACAGAGAGAGAGAGAAAGGGGAAGGGAAACGAGGAAAAGGTTCTTAAGAAGCAGAATAGCATCGTGTTTAAACTTCTTCTTTCTTTAAGTTGTAGTACATGTCTCTTTTCTTCTTCTTCTTTTTCTTTAAAGTGTGTGTTTATACCTTTTTGTTCCTGCGCTTGTGTTTATGTGACTCGTGATGAATGCGCATGAGCAGACATAAATATTTCCCCTGTGAGGTACTGCACTGTTTTGCGATACATCGTACTGTACTCTACTGTACTGTACTCTACTGTACTGTTCTGTACTGTACTGTGCCGTGCTGTATTGTATTGTATTGCATTGTATTCCATTGCATTGCATTGCATTGCATTGTATATTCTCACTTGGGATCCAACATTCATTGTTCGAGGAAGGAGAACTGGACCGAATTTCGACTGTCATCTCAAGTGTCGAAATCATTTGGGGGGGGGCGGGGGAGGGGGGGCGGTTGATACGTGAATTATCGTTTGTCACCATTATGAGGGAATGACGTGCCGGGTGGCCCATGGAGGACAGCTCACAGACAGCTTCGAGGTGAAGACTGGAGCCAGGCAAGGCTGTCTCCTGTCACCTTTCCTCTTCCTCCTGGCAATCGACCGGACCATGAAAACATCAACAGCGGACAGAGGAAACGGAACGGAATCCAGTGGACACTGCTTGACCAGCTAGACTTCGCGGATGACCTGGCCCTGCTTTCCCACAGTCACCAGCAAAACGCAGGACAAGACAACAGAGCTGGCAGCCACCTCATCACAAGTCGGCCTCAACATCCACAAGGGCAAGACCAAGATCCTCAAGATCAACACAGCAAGATAGGACCCAGTCACAGTGCACGGGAGCAAGCTGGAAGAGGTAGAGGCCTTCACGTACTTGGGCAGCATCATCAACAAACAGGGTGGTACAGAGGGAGACGTCAGAGCAAGAATCGGCAAAGCGAGGGCAGCATACTTGCAACTGAAGAACATCTGGAGCTCCAAGGTGTTGTCGATTAGCACCAAGATCAGGCTGTTCAACTCCAACGTCAAGTCAGTCCTTCTGTATGGAGCAGAGACATGGAGGACAACAAAGACCACCATCAGGAAAGTGCAGACCTTCATCAACAGCTGCCTGAGAAGGATCCTCCAGATACGCTGGCCCGACACTATCAGCAACGCAGACCTGTGGCAGCGCACCAACCAGCTGCCAACCGAAGACGAGATTCGGCGCAGAAGATGGAGATGGATCGGGCACACCCTGAGGAAGCCAGACAGTAAATCACCAGGCAGGCACTCAAATGGAATCCCCAGGACAAACGGAAGAGAGGAAGGCCAAGAAACACCTGGCGACCTGACCTCGAGGAAGACACCAAGAAGATGGGGCACACCTGGAGACAATTAGAAAGGGCAGCCCAGGACAGAGGACTCTGGCGGACTGTTGTGAGCGGCCTATGCTCCGGGGGGAGTGATGGGCATAGCTGACTGACTGACCATTAAAATAATGAAACAACGTTTCAGGTAAATCGCCCGCCCCGGAATACAACATAGTCACGTTCACGTTAAAACTATAAACTCGGCTGTTTCTGGTACGTTTCATGGAGTAGTCTTGTTACTACTGCAGGGTTCGTCACTAACGGGAGCGCTGAGCGGAACGCTCTGAAAAAACAAATTGCGCTCTGGAAAATTCCTTGACTCAGAGCGCTTGCGCTCTTGATTTTGAAAAGACATAAGCATACACTACTGTATCTAAATTGTTATTCCATTGTCCATCACAAACAAGAGTCAAAAGCGCGATCGTTTTGCATTTACCGAAGTTTGAAAGCCGTCTGTTTACGTTTTGTTAGTTCAACCGGAAGTAGGCCTAGTGAATCAGGGGAGGCTATGCAAAAGAGCGCTCTTCAGACTTGAAGAGTAGAAAAGTGGAGCACACGATCGATTTCGCGGCCGTGCAAAATCAAAATGAATTTATGTTTGAGACTTGTTGCTCTATGTTTTTAGTGTGCGCTCTTAGTTTTCAGCTTGAGCTCATCAAAATTCTGAAACTAGAGCGCAGGCGCTCATGTGAAAAAATGTTAATGACGAACCCTGTACTGGTATGACCAGCAGAAAGGGACGCCATGGCAGAATCAATCGGTCAGGCGTTGTTGTTGAACTTATTGATTGATTGATTGATTGGTTGACTGGTTGATTGATTGATTGATATGGATACTTATATAGCGCCTATCCTCGGTCGGAGACCAAGCTCTCAGCGCTTTACAAACGCGGGGTCATTTGCACAACAGACTGCATACCTGGGTACAGCCGACTGACGGCTGCCACTGGGTGCTCATCGTTCGCTTCCTGTGTCATTCAGTCTGATTTCAGGCACGCACACATACACACTTAGACAGACATGAAACGTTTTTTTGTTTTTTTTGAAGTGTATGACCGCTTTGTTTATTTACCCCTGCCATGAACAAAACATAACAAAGTCTTTACTACCAAGGGTACCAGTCTCACAGTTTAGAGGGGGAAAATATCTTTTTTTTCTGTTCTCTTTTTTTAAAGAAAATAAATGTGCATCCTTCCCCCAAGTACGGCGCCTCTAGTATTGACTAACACCCATGGCCCCAATTTGATTTTTCAGCGAATCAGTGCTCTTCTTCCGAACGTGCTGCATATCACGTCACGTGACGAGTGCGCGTGCGCGTGAGAGAGACCACTTGTCACACCCGCCCCCCACCCCCCCACCCCCAATCCCCACTCAAAATAATAAATAAATAAAAATTTTAATTTTAAACCAAATAACATCACGTTTGTCAAATTATAAAGTAACAACAATCATCAAATTTCAGAAAATCACTATCACTATCAATTCTGATAACGCTCTCTCTCTCTCTCTCTCTCTCTCTCTCTCTCTCTCTCCTTTCTTTCTTTCTTTCTTTCGTTCTGTCTTTCTTTCCTTATAACCACTTTTAAATGTCCAATTACATAAAAAATCACATCACATCACATTAAACTATTTCCTGTTCTCACAAAGCCAATAAAATAAAAACAAACAAATAAAAAAAACCAACATTTCCTGTTATTCCAGACAAGTCAAGTTAAACGCTCCCTGTTCTTCCAGAGCGGTTCAACGTTTCCTGCACTGGCGCTTTGCTTTTCACACGGGCCTAACAACGACGACAACATCATCACACAACAACGATAATCTCTGAACAGAACTGACAGGTCATCCACGCTTGTTCACCCGCACAGGCTTGCTTGCTTGCTTGCTTGCTTTGCTACAAACACCCATCACCACAGCACAAACACAAGCTGACACTGAGGAGGAGATAAAACAAATGAAGAAATAAAGACGTAAATAAATCAATTAACAAATAAATATGTGAATGAATGAATGAATGAATGAATGAATGAATGAATCAGTCAACCAATCAATCAATAGATAACTGACAAATGAATAAACACCCAATAATGCAGTTTTGGTGGAAGTGAACAAGACTGGACAGACAAACTGCGTTTCCCCTCTCAGGTAACGAGGTTTTTGTGTTGTTGTTGTTGTTGTTGTGGGTATGTGTGTGTGTGTGTGTGTGTGTGTGTGTGTGTGTGTGTGTGTGTGTGTGTGTGTGTGGTGTGGTGTGGGTGTGTGTGTGTGTGTGTGTGGTGTGGTGTGGTGTGGTGTGGTGTGGTGTGTGTGTGTGTGTGTGTGTGTGTGTGTGTGTGTGTGTGTGTGTTCCAGCTGTTGTGCTTTTTGGGGGGATTTTCCAGAGCGCCTGATGCCCTAAAACGTTTTTCCCTTTTCTCCTTCTTTCCCCCCCCCCCTCGCCCCCCCGTCCCCCCCCCCCCCCCCCCCCTCCTCCCCCAAAGACACAGCTCCCAATCACACAAGACATGGCACTTCATCACATACTCACTTTCCCTGAAATGGAACCCTACATACATGAAACCAAACAGACTTTAAGGAGAACGGGGGCGGGCGGGGGGCGGGGGGGGGGGGGGGAGGAGGCGTAGCGGTGGAATTTTGTTTAATTTGCCGTCAATATACCTGTGACTGTAGACGAAAGAGGCTTTAAATATGCGTTAGTTTGTTGCTTTCATGCATGCAACATTGTCACTAACTGAACAAGACAGATTTTATGCCAATGTTTGTTTGCTGTTTTCATGCACCACTGTCAACAAGACAGACTTTAAGGCAATGTTTCTTTGTTGTTTTCATGCAGCATTGTCAACAAGACAGACTTTAAGTCAATGTTTGTTTGCTGTTTTCATGCAGCATTGTCAACAAGACAGACTTTAAGTCAACGTTTGTTTGTGGTTTTCATGCAGCATTGTCAACAATACTGACCGTCAATGTTTGCTTGTTTGCTGTTTTCGTGCTGCTCTGTCGAAAAAAAAACTATCAATGTTTGTTTGTTTGTTGTTTTAACGCTCCTCTGTCGACAAAACAGACCTAAAATCAATCTTTCTGTTTGATGTTTTCACGCTGTACTTGGTAGTCTACCCAAGTCCTCGATCCATGCGTTGGTCAAGACTTCGGAGAGACAGTACTGTCTTGTTTTATTTCTTAATTAAAACTGTGAACACAGTTGAATCGACACTAACAGATGGTGACATTTGAAAAAAAAAATTGTTATTGCCCCTTGTTTATATGGGGATGTGGCTTTCAATGAATAAAATCTCTGTGTGTGTGTGTGTGTGTGTGTGTGTGTGTGTGTGTGAGTGTGTGTTGTGTGCGCGCGAGCGCGGGAGTGGGTGTACGTGAACGTGTGTATATCTGAATATCGAAAGAAAACAATGTTACGAGTCATGAAAAAGGGGATGGGTGGTTTTCTTTGCAATCCCCTTCACATCATCAACGCATTCCTGTAGTATAATTGCATTACCATTCCTCCAAAACCCTATTCACCCCACCCGCAGCCCTTAACCTTCAGCGCAGGACAGAACAACAACACACGTTTTCCACACCAAGGTGATGATGCTCACCTCTCTCTCTGTCTCTCTCTCTCTCTCTGTCACACACACACAAACACACACACAAGCACACACACACACACACACGCACACCCTCCGCGCCTACCTGCCAATAGTCCTGGAAACGTGTTATGACGATGGGCTGGCGGCAATAATACTCTGTTTGACTGCAAAGTGCGCACTGTATACTCTCTCTCTCTCTGATCCTTGGCCAAAGAATACCTCCCCATCCACCACCACCACCACTACTACCACCCCTCCATAACCCCACCCCCACCCCCCCAGCTACCCCCAATCGGGGGGAGGGGATGGGAGACTCAGGTTTTGGCACAGACCTATACGCTCCGAACCGTACCTTTGTCGAACTCCTGGAACTTGCGAGATGGGGGGACGGGGGGGGGGGGGGGGGGGGGGGGGGAAGTGGATATTGGAGGGTGGGCTGTTTTGACACAGAGGTATGCTCCGAACGGCTGTTCGGGTAGAAACCATCGGCGGAGGATGTTTTCGACACAGAGGTATGCTTCGAACTGTTAAGGCGTCGATCTCTGCAACTTTTTTCGAAGGAGCATTTTGTCTTTCGTCCCTCTTACCTCTTACCCCCCCCCCCCCCAACCCCCCTCCCCGCCCCAAACCCTCCTCCCACTCACCCCCTCACACCCTCAGTTTCATGCACGTCCACGGAGTCTGTATGTCTTGTCCTCTTCCCCCCCCCCCTTACCCCTGGTCTCCCCCCCGCCCCCCCCCCGCCCCCACCTTAATAGTACGTTTTTGAAAGCACTCTTCAAATGGCTCTCCTCAGAGACATGGGAGTGAGGGGGCGTGGAGGTTTGGGGGTGGGAGGGGGGGGAGGGGGGAGAGAAGAAAGCAGCAAAACAAGCAGAAAACACCCCATTCAAGAGCAATTCTTAAGTCTGTTTTGGTTGTGGTGGACGTTTTGGGGCAGCGCGCGCGCGCACGAGTGTGTGTGTGTGTGTGTGTGTGTGTGTGTGTGTGTGTGTGTGTGTGTTGTGTTGTGTTGTGTTTAATAACACAAGATGTATCTTCCGAACTGCGCTACCGGTAGAGCTTTCCACGAAGAACGGTTTAACACAGACATACGTATATACTTCAAACTGCCAATAAAACTGTTGGTTTTTGGGGGTTTTTTCCGGTGCTCGACACAGTCGCATGTTTCGAAATGCAGAGTGAAACTTTAGGCAGAGCTTGTTCATTGTTGTGTTTTGGGTTTTGGTTTTGTTTTTTTGTGTGATTTGGGTTGTTTTGTTTTGTTTTTTTTTTTTTTTTTTTGGGGGGGGGGGGGGTTGTTGGTTGTTGTTTTTTTTAACACAAACATATTCTTCGAACGGCGGTATCGGTTGAACCTTCGGCGGTGGATGTTCTGACAAAGTGGTACGTGCTTTAATTAAACAGCACAACCCGCGGAGCTCGAAACGGCTGTTCTGTTTTGAAAATCCACAAAGAGAAAACATTTTGTTGGAACTCGTATTCCTTTGTTCTGTTGTTGTTTTGTTTGGTTTGGTTTGGTTTGGTTTGGTTTTGAAACAAAAAGGGTATGTTTCCAAAGACAAGTGTCTCCATCTCTGCAACTCTGGAAGTACAGAACGGAGTTCTGATACAGCAGTATGATTCAGGGGGGTTGCCAAAAGATGATCCCACAACTTTCCTTCCCTTTCACAGAAAGCACAGCCAGCGTGCTTTTTTGGTAACGGGAGAGAGCAAATTAGTCGTCACTTACTTCTCTTCTGGCTGTACCTCAGTGTCTTGGGTGCCTGTTGTTGTTGTTGTTGGTTTTTTCCCCCCTCCTCCTCTGCCCACTGAGAGCTGCTGGGATACAGGTCAACGCTGCTGCTGCCAGAAACAACAGCCTCTCTCTCTCTCTCTCTCTCTCTCTCTCTGACCCAACACTTCAATCGTCCTCAAGCCTCTTGAATTATAGTTGTGTGAGACTGGCGCAAGTATGTGCGTGTGTGCGTACGCACGCGCGCGTGTGTGTGTGTGTGTGTGTGTGCAAACATGAGAGATGGGAGAAGAAGGGGTTGGGGAAGAGGATATGCGCTGCGTGTGTGTGTGTGTGTGTGTGTGTGTGTCTGTGTGCGAGCGTGTGCATTTCCATACCTTCTCTGCCTGAACACAATGTGCAGCAAAATCGGTCAATCAATCAATTACACAAGGACAAAAAAAAAAAAAAAAAAAAAAAACTCGGCAAAGTCGAACAGGTGGAAAATTGAGTGGTGTAGGCGGTGGTGGAGGAGGTGGAAGGTGGTGGTGGAGGTAGAGATGGAGGTCGAAGTGGGGGTGGTGGTGGTGGTTCGGTGTGTTATGGAAAGGGGGTACTGGAGTTCAGCAAAACGGAAGCCAGAGATGATCTCTATGGGGAAGTGGGAGAAAGGTGTGTTACTGTTTTAATTTTAGGTGTGTGTGTGTGTGTGTGTGTGTGTGTGTGTGTGTGTGTGTGTGTGTGTCTGTGTGTCTGTGTGTGTATGTGGTGTGTGTGTGTGTGTGTCAGTATGTGAGTGTGTGTGTGTGTGTTTGTCAGTGTGTGTGTGTGTGTGTGTGTGTGTGTGTGTGTGTGTGTGTGTGTGTGTGTGTGACAGAGACACAGACAGAGACAAAGACGAAGACAACGAGAGGAAATTACGTGTGTGTGTGTGTGTGTGTGTGTGTGTGTGTGTGTGTGTGTGTGTATGTGTGTGTGTGGGCGCATGTGTCCGTGCGTGCGTACGCATGTCTGTGTGGAGTGTGGAATACGCTCATCCAATACTCGCGTCCCCCTGTGGCCGAAAAATCGGGTCAATCAATCTCCGCACCGTTTCCCCGACACACACACACACACACACACACACACACACACACAAACACACACACACACACACACACACCACACACACACACACACACACACACACACACACACACACACACACACGTACATACAACAATAACATTACCACTAGGAGACAGGACAGAGCAACCATACTACGCAGATTGCCTACAGTAGGTAAGAGCGGAGTTTTACGACCTGTTGTTGACTTGCGACCTTGATTAATTGATTTCAAATTAATTAAAGCGCACGCGTAGCACACCACAGCCTGCTTGGAGCTTTCTTTCCTTCTTTCTATATTCTGTGACTATTGTTTTGTTTCGTTTGTCCGTCTACTAACCTAGTTACTTGCATTCTTCTCTTTTTCCTTCATTTTCTTGGGACAGCAGCTCATAAACCTCTCTCTCTCTCTCTATATATATATATATATATATATATATATATATATATATATATATATATATA
>NC_134889.1:19893161-19895661 GCF_041734735.1 Babylonia areolata | reverse complement strand
AGAGGGGAACAGAGACAGACAGACCGACCGACCGAGCGAGAGAGACAGACTGAGAAAGAAAGACATACAGAACGGCATAGAGAAAGAAAAACAAGAGAGGCAAGGCCTTCAAGACTCACTTGTGATACACTGGAAAGAAAAAAAAATCCAAGCTTTTTATGTACTGTGTATAATTTCAAAATGTAATGTTTAAGATGAGAAAGATCAGTTTAAAGCGAATTAAGTCCCCTAGCATTAATTACAGAGTAATTTCCCTTTTTTTTTACTATCTGCACCAAAACGTTTGCAAAATAAATAAAACTTCCATGCTTAGCAAATGAAGTTCCTGTTTGAACAAAAAATGATAATAAAATGACTGCTCTTGTTGTTGGGTCAGAATATCAGATCAAAGTGCCAAGTTTAGAGAACACAAAAAATATAAATATAACAGTAAATGCAGTTTGCATATAATTAGGCTTCTTTTTTTTTTTCTTTTCTTTGTGTGTGTGTGTGTGTGTGTGTGTGTGTGCCCATCCCAGAGGTGCAATATTGTTTTAAACAAGATGACTGGAAAGAACTGAATTTTTTCCTATTTTTATGCCTAATTTGGTGTCAACTGACGAAGTATTTGCAGAGAAAATGTCAATGCTAAAGTTTACCACGGACACACACACACACACACACACACACACACACACACACACACACACACACACAACCGAACACCGGGTTTAAAACATAGACTCACTTTGTTTACACAAGTGAGTCCAAAAAAAAAAAAAGAGACGGACAGTGATCGATGAATGGGAGAAAGATACTACTGAGGTCGGGGAAAGGGAGGGTAGAAGAAGGGAGGGGAGGGGCGTGCGGCTGGAAGGTGGTGGGAGGAACAGGAAAAAAAGAAGAGAAAAAAAGAAAAAGAAAAAAGAAAGAAAGACAGAAACGGACAAACCAGATCAATTTCAGACCTTGCCGAATGGGGGGGGGGACCACTGACCTGTTGGCTGTACGCTAGGTATACATGTATGTTATACACGTTTGTCAGTGGTTGAGATTAGCCCCGTCTGTGGACACCAAAAAACCCCACCAGTTAGCCACAAAAAAAAAGAAAGGGGGAAAAAAAATGCTGGATGAGCTGAGGCGCACAGTAAAAAAACATGACAAGAGTCTTAAGTTCGTATGTGAGTGTGTGTGCGTGTGTGTGTGTGTGTGTGTGTGTTTGTGTGTGTGTCTGTGGTTTTTGTTGTTTTATTTTGTTTTGTTTTGTTTTTTGTTTGTTGTGTGTGTGTGTGTATGCGCGCGCGCGCGTGCGAGCGAGCGTGCAGGTTTTTGCGCGTGTGTGTGAGTGTATATGTTTGTGCTCGCGCGCGCGCGTCTATATTAGCAGCCGAACCACACACACACACACACACACACACACACACGACCAAAATTCTGGGCTTGCCCTTCACCACGTAAACAACTTTTATACATGTACCAGATCAATGCCAGAACATCCGCTCTCCTTCACCCCCTTCCTCCCCTTCCCTTCCCTACCCTTACCCCCTCCCCACCCCCACCCCCCTTTTTTTGGAGTTGGGGAGGGGGATGGGGGGGGGGCGTATCTTTTATCGTTGTGTTTGAAAATACACAGCTTCTCACACACAGTCCCACTGTGGGCGGGTGGGCCCACAGCATCAAAGCCAGGCCACCCGTTCAATCTGCACCCCCTGGATAAGACAAGCGGGGGGGCGGGGGGGGACAGTAGCCAGAGGAATAACGAGCCATGCTATAGAAGCAGAAGACATACACCTCGCTTTTAACATTGTGTATTTGTTTGCTTGTTTGTTTGCTTTTGGGGTAGGAAGTGTGTGTGTGTAGTGTGTGTGTGTGTTGTGTGTGTAGTGTGTGTGTGTGTGTGTGTGTGGGGGGGGTGATGGTGGTCGTGTAGTATTCCTATGAGAGATGAGAGAGAGAGAGAGGGAGAGAGAGTGTGTGTGTGTGTGTGTGTGTGTGTGTGTGTGTGTGTGTGTGTGTGTGTGTGTGTGTGTGTGTGTGTGTGTGTGTGTGTGTGGTCATGTAGTATTCCTCTGTGTGTGTGTGTGTGTGTGTGTGTGTGTGTGTGTGTGTGTGTGTGTGTGTGTGTGTGTCGTCTTGTAGTATTCCTATGAGTGTGTGTGTCTGTGTCTCTCTATGTGTATCTCAGTGTGTGCGTGTGCGCGCGTACGTGCGAGCGTGCGTGTGACTGCGTGTACATGAGTGTTTGCCTTTTTTTTTATGGGTACCAGCACAGACTGTCTTACCTGTATACCACCGTCCCTAACGTGGATAGATAGAAGCGATCAGGATGTCAAGTTAACACGGCCGTTTTCTAGCACACTTGCTGGTGATTTATAATGCTTTTGGAGTCTGAGTTTGTTTTTTTTGTTTGTGTGTTGATTTGCTCTTTTCTTGCTTTCTTTTCATTAACGGACTCTCTCTCTCTCTCTCTCTCTCTCTCTCGCGAACTACAGACACACAAAAATACGTTACACTGCTGTAT
>NC_134889.1:19870661-19880661 GCF_041734735.1 Babylonia areolata | reverse complement strand
ATTAATGTCTTTTTTTCTTGTCTCTTTTTTTTTTTTTTTTTTTTCTTCTTTTTTTTCTTTTTAACAAGAACTACGACATAAGATTGACAGATAATACGGCATGGCAAAACTGGGACGAGAATGGACAAGGCAGTGAGAGATATTCTTTTTTACAAACGTTTCATCTATAAATTATCTATACAATATCTTTTGCTTGACAATGACAGGCACATGTAAGATGTTTTGTGACAATATTTTTTGGCGTGGAACAGCAGATATCACAGAATACTATCATCGGTACAGAAATTATACAGACGTAAATCTGCCGTGTGTATGTGAGAATGGAAATGAAGATGAAATTTTATTCTCTGTTTTGTTGTCGAACTCTTCGTGCTATATGATATATAAATATCGTGAAAACCCTTCTTTGTTCAGGACTGCTTTACTTTTGGTAAATCAAAAATGTAAAATAATGAAAAATAAAAAGAGAGAAAGGAATCATCTGTAAGGAATTTGTGCATGCACATATACAATGCACTATTACTAGTATCCTCAGTTCAATGAACCTTCTCCCCCCTTTTTTTTCATAATATAGTTTCATCAAACCTTCTGTCAGTATAGTGCTACTTAAATGAGCCACTCTGCAGATTCGTGTGACTGAATTGCTTGTACATTATATCCCCTTCAGAACGGGCCATCGCTTATACTGCATAAACTCTTCGACTCTCTCTCTCTCTCTTCCTCCCTCCCTCCCCCCCCCTCTCTCTCTCTTTCTCTCTCTTCCTCCCTTCCTCCCCTCTCTCTCTCTCCACTACACACACACACAAACTTTTTTTAAATAAAAAAAACAAAAACGTTTTGTTGTTGTTTTTCTCTTGGAGTCTGAGTATTTCCTTGTTCACGCAATACGTTTGTGTCCGTATGTTGTTTGTATGTTAACAATATGCATAACACTATATCAGGTAGAAAATCTTCTTTACTTTTGTTTAACCCCTTCAAATGGGGCAATGGCCTTATATTGAATAAATCGTTCGTTCGTTCGTTCGTTCTCTCTCTCTCTCTCTCTCTCTCTCTCTCCCTCCCTCCCTCTCTCCCTCCCCATTCCCCTCCCTCCCTCTCTCTCTCTCTCTCTCTCACCGTGACTGAGAAAAAACAAACACACGATTCCAGTTGCGAACGAACCACTGTGTTGACTCCAGCCACTTTAAAAACCATTAGTACTGTACACAGTTACAATCCGTGAATCCCTGTACCATATACCAAACAGCACATTTCCCCCTTCTTCCCACCATCAACCTACAGTACCACCAACCCCGCTGCCGCTATGTATGTATGGGGCGCACACACACACACACACACACACACACACACACACACAAAGTGAATCCCATGAACAGTCGCCACTTTAAACCATCAACGTTCACCACAGTCTTAATCTCTCTCTGTATCTTTCCAGTCCAAACCTTTTTTTTTTTCTTTTTTTTTTTTTTTTTGTCTTCTTTCTTTAGTCCCCCTCCCCACTTCCACCCCCACCCCTCCACACACACATACATCCCCGCACCCCGCCCCACCCTCATCCTCCAAGGCTTGAGTCCAACAACACTGAACACACAACTGAGAAACGAACGAACCTACAACAAAACAAAAGTCGTTCTCTACCAGCCAGTCCGAACATGAACTTTCTGGTCCTGACACCGACACACACACACACACACACACACACACACACACACACGCACGCACGCACGCACACGCACACACACACACACACACACCTCATCCGCCTCACATAGCTCACATAGAGACAGTGAGGGAGAACTCACAAAACCCTCAAACCAAACGTTTTTACCATCGAATTTCCTTTACACCCACACACACACACACCCCAACCACCCTCTGCATCCCCGATATCCCTCCACCCAGAAAGCCCCAAGCAGGGTACCTACCCGGGGATGCCTGTGATGGGGAGCCGGGGGAGGAGGAGGAGGCGGAGGAGGAGGAGGAGGAGGGTGCTGCGGGCACAGCTTCAGACCCTGGAAGGGCCTGACCAGGAGGTCCAGTTCCATCACCTCATCGAGCGACCTCAGTCCACGGACGGACGGACGAACGGGGCCACTACCACCACCACCACCACCACCACACCACCGCGCTTCTACCCCTGCCCTCAGCTCTTGGGAAGGGGGGGGGGGGGGTCCACGTTTTAACAACGTCCCCTCCCCCTATGATGGGGGGGGGGGGGGGTGGCAGAGCGCCCGAGCCTACGGCTCAGGACAGTTCAAACCTTGGGGTGGTGAAGCACAAACACAAACACAAGGCAGGCGAGGGGGGGTGGACGTAGTAGATGTGGATCAGATCAGACCAAAGCACATTTTACACATCCCTCGCGCCGCCGTCTCCGAAAAAAAAAATGAAAATCCAGCCCTCGCGTCCGTTGAGTATGGGGGAAGTCGTTGTTTGTTGGCCGAACAGAATCAGTGTGGTCCCGGCGGCCCCACAAAACACAGCACCCTCAAGTCCTGGTGGTCAGTACCCTGCGGTTTCCTCCTACTACTGGCGTTCTGGACAACCACTGCAAGTCGCACCACCGCCACCTCTGTTCCATCACGAAATCAACTTCCCACCTTTTGTAGGGTAAGGGTGGGTAAGGTGTAGGTAGGTGGCGGAGGGGGAAAAAAACGAATCTGAAAGTCAAACTTTTTTTTCTTTTCTTTTGGACGAAACTTGGTGGGTTTTGTTTGTTTTTTTTAAAACAAGTTACAAATTAGGACGAAACTTTGTGTGTTTTTTTAAAAACGTTACTAACTTCAACAGCTTTTGAACGAAACGTACGGTAGTTTTGTTTTCTTCTTGTGTGTTCTTTTTTTTTTTTCTTTTTCTTTTTTTACAAACGTATGACGAAACTTGGTGAGCTTCAAATATGTACAGGGGAAAATGAACTCTCCCTCCTCGATTCAAAGAATCTCAACACAAACACCACCTCCAGAAATGCCGCAACAACAACAACAACAACAAAAAGGCCAATCTGGCATAGGGAGGGTTATTTCCGTTCACGGACACTTCACTGCCATAATAGAAGTAGTTATATCATCTCTTTTTTTTCAGTCCTAGCACACACAACACGCATCCGAAGAAAAAGGAAAAACACTTTTCTTCTTTGTCGAGAAAAAAGAGTTGAAGTAGTTTTTAAGCTCCGACAACTCCTCTGTGTAAGCAGTGTCCGCTCCGACAAAATAACAAAAAGAAGCCCTCTCCAAAGCTCAGACCTTTTTTTTTTTCTTCTTCTTCTTCTTCTTCTTCCTTTTTTGCAGTGTCCAGGGTACTGATAAGATCACAAAAAAGTGATCTATATCCTTCAATGGATGATGATGATCACAAAAGAACTGTCCGCCTCTCTCTCAGTAGTGTTCGCTCGCCTCCAGGCTATATTCCCCCATCACCAGGCATCAAAAGTCGAATTCGGGAGGGGGGGTAAGGTAATAGAGGGAAAACCTCAGGTCCCTTACCTGCAGGTGTGTGGATCTGCAGACTTCTGAGCTAGGTTAGCTCTCGCTTTCTCCTTCCTGTCAGTGCACATGCCACCACCATCACCACCACCTCCACCACACACCCTCTCCACCCCCCACAACCCCCCCACTCCACCCCCCTCCTCTCTCCTCCTCCGGCATCACCGCGCGTGGCCGGCCCCGGCACCACCCCACCCCAACCTATTCACAACCTTCACTCTCTTTTTTTTTTTCTTTTTTTTTTCTTTTTCCTTTTTCAGACCCACCCGTCTTTGGTCAGAATAGCGCAGCAAGACAAGCGCCGTCCTCTCTATTCGCGCTCAAGTCGCAACAGTTTTAAAAGCGGAGAGGGACCCCCCCTACTCCACCTTTATCTTTCTGCTACTGCTCTGGTGCTGCTGTTGAGCCGTGGGTAACCGTTTGGCAAAACCAGGCAGCTTGTTGCTTGCTTGCATGCTGCCTGCCTGCCTGCCTGCAGCCTCCTGCCGCCATTGTTGAAGTTCAAAGATTCCCTCAGCGGAGCGAGCGCTCGGCTGAGCGGGGAAAAAAGGTGGAGGGGCTGTGGAGGGGTAGGAAAGTGGTTAAGACACCTGGATCAATGGAGAGCATCCTCCGATGGGCAACTAACTCACCTGGTGTTGGAGGTTGGGGTGGTGGGAGGTGTTTCATGTACGTGTTTATATGTATTTGTATTTGTATTTCTTTTTATCACAACAGATTTCTCTGTGTGAAGTTCGGGCTGCTCTCCCCAGGGAGAGCACGTCGCTACACTACAGCGCCACCCATTTTTTTGTATTTTTTCCTGTGTACAGTTTGATTTGTTTTTCCTGTCGAAGTGAATTCTTCTACAGAATTTTGCCAGGAACAACCCTTTGTTGCCGTGAGTTCTTTTGCGTGCGCTAAGTGCATGCTGCACACGGGACCTCCGTTTATCGTCTCATCCGAATGACTAGCGTCCAGACCTCCACTCAAAAACTAGTGGAGGGGGGGGAAATATCGGCGGCCGAGCCGTGATTCGAACCAGCGAGCTCAGATTCTCTCGCTTCCTAGGCGGACGCGTTACCTCTAGGCCACCACTCCACTATATAGTGAACGATGAATGTGGCACAATTTGGCTTCTTTCTTTTTCCCTATGTATGGCAAGTCATTTTGGGATTCCTTAACGGAACTGCAGCAGAACGGATTTAAATGGGGGGTGGCAATCTGGATTTCGTCCCTTTCGGTCAATGGAGTGGCATTCTGAATCTAAATGGGGCGTGGCATTTACGATTTCGTACTGGAGAAGCATTCTGGATTTAACAAACAATAAGGCCAGGAGATGAAATGATTTAACAAATGGTAAAGAGTGGTAACTCTCTCCATGCACATGTCGAATGATCGGTATAAGGACAGGCCCGGCGCTTCCTTTTTTAAGGAAGTGTCTGGGTTTGTTCCAATGTACCTTTTATTTACCTGTGTGCTAGCTGAATCGGTAGCGTAAGCAGCTCTGACTTGAAGTTGTGTACCTTGTGAATGGAGAGAGGTACCACTCTTTACTATTTGTTAATCATTTCATCTCCTGGCCTCACTGTTTGTTAATTTCCAGTTGAAAAACCACCAAGGCAACCATGTGTTTGTTCTGTATATTTCATGTGTTCTGGGTGGCTTGTTTTGGATTAAAGAGGCTATGCCAGTCTTAAATAAAAGCTAATTTGTGTTTGCACATTTCTTCTGTCTTTGCTGCTGTATGCACATGTCGAATGATCGGTATGACTGAGGACAGGCCCGTCGCTTCCTTTTTTGAGGAAGTATCTGGGTTTGTTCCAATGGAGAGAGTTACCACTCTTTACTATTTGTTAATCATTCTAGATTGAAATGGCGATGGCAATGAGGACTTTGGAGTGACATTAATATCATCATCTTAGATGAACAGACTATAAATAAATAAACGAAACGAGTGACATTATGGATTTAAACGAGAAAGGCCCCCCCCCCCTTTTTTTTTTTTTTAATTTTGATTGAAATTCATTTCTACGTCGGTATCTGGGATTCAGTTGTTGGTTGTTGTTTTTGTTTGTTTGTTTTGTTTTGTTTTTGTCTTTTTGTTTTGTTGGGTTTTTTGGGGTTCTTTTTTCGGGGGAGGGTGTGGTGCTTGAAGAGGCATTTTGGATTTCAGTTATCGTGGGCTTCGTGTATTTATCTGTTAATTTTGGAAGCAAAAGACTATCAATGATTCGACCACCAGCCCTACCCTGCTCCAGACCCCCTCCCCACCCATCACACCCTCTAACCCCCACCCCCACCCCCGTCCGCCAAACCACCACCACCCCATTCCTCCCTCCACAAAAGATGCCGACACCTCTGCCAGTGTCTGAGGACCCTATACGTTCTGAAAACGAAAGAAACAAAAAAAAAATCACTACCACTACCATCACCACCACACGGCACCCCCACTCCTCTCCCTCCTCTTCCATCTCCTCCCCCACCTGTTTCCTGCCCACCACTATCCCCTCTTCCCCCACGCACCTACCCCCAAATCCACAAGTCTGGCATCAGACCACGTACGAACAGAGAGCTTACACACAGATGACACAAACACACAGATACACACACACGTACGTACGTACGCACGCACGCACACACACACACACACTCACTCATTCACACACACACACACACACACACACACACACACACACACACACACACACACACACACACACACACACCATTCTTTGCCTCTCTGCCCTGCATCCAGTTTTACAATATCCTGTGTAAGGGTGTGTGTGTGTACAGTCCTCCACAGAGAGTAGACAACCGTTCGTTCTTCCATTGGATTTGGATTTTGTGTGCGTCTGTGTGTTTGTTTGTTTTCAGTGTGTGTGTGTGTGTGTGTGTGTGTGTGTGTGTGTGTGTGTGTGTGTGTGCGTGTTTGTGTGGGTTTTGTGGGGGGGTTTTCTGATTTTTTTTTTCCTGCCTCTCACCCTCATTCACGTTGAATGCTCTAAGCGGCTACTAGGCTATACTGTTCGTCCTCCCTCAAACCCCGGCGCTCCCTCTCTCCCTCTCTCTATCCATCCTGCCCTCTGCTCAAAATAGATTGTGTGTGGGTGTGGTGGGGAGAGGAGGGGCGCTTGTGTAACGTGGGTGTGTGAGAGAGAGAGAGAGAGAGAGAGAGAGAGAGAGAATGTGTGTGTGTGTGTGTGTTTGTGCGCGCGCGCCCTCACTCAGTGTTTGTGTAATAAAGGTGTTTATACTTCTGTGTGTGTGTGTGTGCGTGTGTGTGCGTGTGTGTGTGTTTGCGCGCGCACGCATGCGTGCGTGCGTGTTGTGTGTCTTCAAAATGTCTCCACATACTTTTTCTCCCCCCACACTCTCAGGATGCTCCCAATACCATCCCATCCAAACCCCACTCTTTCTTTCACTCTGTACCACTTCAAAATAGCCCTCTCTCTCTCTCATGCTCCTCCATAGCTATCCCCCCTCCTCTCTCTCTCTCTCTCTCTCTCTCTCTCTCTCTCTCATGACAAACAGATACCTGGTGTACAAGAATTCCATGGACAGATGTATCAGATATTGGCTGAAACGAACTCAGATGGAGCAGCTCAGATTATCAAAGACAGCACTATGACGTGTTATTCGACTTGAACGCCAGGGGCAAAGTAAACTGGGTAACAAAAATCAAACTTAGCAACAGTAATAATAACAATATAATAATATTCAACATCATCACGGCATCAACATGAAATTGAAACGTTTTTTTTCATATAGCGCATAATTCTGCTCAAATCTTGAGCAGTTTTAGCTTGTTTTGCGCTCCCACTGCCTGGAATTTACTGCCTGTTGGTCACCAACTATCAATCCCTCTGCTCGAAACCGAGTCAAACATTCATCTGATCTGTGAGGCGTTTTTGTGATTTTTTTTCTCTCCACAGTCAATTTGAGCTGTGGGGCGGGAGGGGGGTGGTGGTATTCATGGGTACGTATATATATTTTTTTTACACACACACACACACACACACACACACACACACACACACACACACATATATATATATATATTTATATATACGTATATATATATATATATATATGCATGTGTGGTTAGTCATGTTCGGGTGTGGCTGCGTGTGAATGGGTAACATCTGGAGAGCGCACGAAGCCTGAATTAACTTAGAGAAATGCGCTATACAAATGTCATTCGTAACTATTATTATCATTATCATCATTATCATTATCAAAATGCAACTCAATGCACTGAGCACACTCCACTTGAATGAACAATAACACATCACCCTCTTCTTCCTCCACCTCCTCCCTCCGTCCATCCCCTTCACGCCACGCCCCCCCCCCCCCCCCCCCCCCCCCCCCCCCACCCCCAACTGTGTGAAGAGCCACTGGGGAGTTGAAAAAGTCTGATCAACACTACGAATACCACGTGCACTCATAATAAACACCCATCCACACACAGCCTGTAACGTAGCTTGAGGGAATACTTGGCAAAAATAAATGCGTGACTGCGTGCCTGCGTGCGTGCCTGCGTGCCTGCGTTCCTTAGTAACTGCCCATTTGTGTCATCTAGGACATGTAGGGCAGCAACGAAGAACCGCACCTCTTGTCTGTTTCGGGGGTCTGTCTCTGAACTGATGGCGGTACCCTCAGTTGTGCTTCAGGTGCCACTTGCATTGCTTGGTTCTAACTTTTTGACAGTTACACGTCACTAAATGCCTACGTTGACCGAACTACGCCATTGGTCAGTTCCATACAGTATCAGTATCAGTAGCTCAAGGAGGCGTCACTGCGCTCGGTTCCATACAACACACAGTTTAGTAGCGGGTTACGACCATACTAGGCTCTTCCGTCCGAGCTATGCCACTGGCTCCTGGCAGGGTCTTTGAGTTTCTCTCTCCTTCGACTGTTCTGCGCCAGGCGTACTTTGGCCTTCCTCCCCTCCTTTGCGTCAACTGTTACCTTCTGTGGTGTCCAGTGAAGGACTTTTCCGGGTCAGTGATGTTACCTTACATGGCTCTCTCCGCATGGAGAAATGTGTCTTGAGATTGATTATAAATTTTTGTTCAGGGTTCGAACGTCTGGGAGAATGGATGGCAGCGAGGTGGGGTTTTTTTGTTTTTTTTTTTTTTGTTTTGTTTTGTTTTTGGTTTTTTGTTTTTGTTTTTTGTTGTTGTTGTTTCCGGAGGGCAGTGAAACTAAAAACACGTTACTCAGCTGTCTTCATTATAACAAACATACGCGCGCATTTCAATTAATCAAACACATCTTAACATTCCCAGATTTTTGTTTTCAATAAACGTTGCAAGTGTTTGTCTTTGTTTCCTTCTCCCTTGCTCTCTCTCTCTCTCTCTCTTGTCTTTCTTTCAGTTTCTTTGTTTCTTTTCTGAAGCTGGTGAAGTGGCACTCAGACAGGAGGCGTGGGTGGGGTACGCAGCGAAGAAGAGGGTGGAGAAGACGAACAACAACAACAACAGCAGCTCCCTCGTTCTGTGTCCGTTTGTGTGTTTCTGTCTGTCTCTCTGTCTGTCTGTCTGTCTCTCTCTCTCTCCGTCTCTCTCTTCCTCGTTCTCTGTTTGTCTGCCCCCCCCTCCCCCAACCTCCTCTCTCTCTGTCTCTCTCTCTCTTCTTTTTCGAACAGCAGCGAGGAAAGAACACGTTCCCCGTCAGACCACTGAAAAGTATGGCTTACATCACTGTATATTGTCTATGTGTCAGACACTGATACTGAGGAAGTAAAGGGTTGGGGGCCGATGGGGACCGGGGGGTGGGGGGGGGGAATGGGTCACACCAGTGCAGCAGAGGGGGGTGGAGGGGGTGGGGGGAGGAGGGGGGGGGAAGCATAGGGGGAGACGGACGGGGATATGTCACACGTCCGCAAGTATGCACGCACATACACACAGACAGAGAATGAGGGGGAGGAACGGGTACACACACACACACACACACACACACACACACACACACACACACACACACACACACATATGGAGTGGCAGGCGGACAGACTGACATATAGAGGCAGACAGACTGACAGACAGAAACAGAGAGAGAGAGAGAGGGAGAGAGAGATTAATTTTATTTCTTTTTCATCAGCACCACAGACCAGACTCTTTCCCTCATTTCCTTCGCTCCCCTGCCTACCCCCACCCCCCACCCCCTAACACACACACACACACACACACACACACACACACACACACACACACACACACACACCCCGAGTCCCCCCCAACTCTCCCCCTTCTCTCCCTCCCTCCCAAGCCGAAAGCTGCCAAATCCAAGCAATTCGCATCATAATAAATTCGACACCAACGTTCCCATAACGTCTTTTCCTTTTTCCATAAACCTATGCGATCGACACACGCCCAAGAAAACACTCTTCCACATTTCTCTCTCTCTCGAAGAAAAAAAAAAAAAAAAAAAGGAGGGGGAGTGAGGATGGGGGGAGGGGGTGGGGGCGGGGGTTGCGCAGCGAAGAAGAGGATGCAGAAGACGAACAACAACAACAGCTCCCTCGTTCTCTGTCT
>NC_134889.1:19863161-19865661 GCF_041734735.1 Babylonia areolata | reverse complement strand
ATGCAAACTGCATTTACTGTTATATTTATATTTTATGTATTCTCTAAACTTGGCACTTTGATCTGATATTCTGACACAACAACAAGAGGAGTCATTATTATCATTTTTTTTGTTCAAACAGGAACTTCTTTTGCTAAGCATGGAATTTATATTTATTTTGCAAACGTTTTTGGTGCAGATAGTAAAACAAAAAAAAGGGAAATTACTCTGTCATTAATGCTAGGGGACTTAATTTATCACAAGTGAGTCTTGAAGGCCTTGCCTCTCTTGTTGTTTTTTTGTTGTTGTTGTTGTTGTTTTTTCGTTCGTTGTTGTTATTTACAGAGAAAGGGATCTCAAGTTCAGACAGACAACAAACAGCAAGGGACAAAAATGCCAACAAGAGTAAAACAGGATGTGCAAGGTGCATGACATTGGGGGACTGGAGTTGGGGAGGGTGTGGGGGATAGGGGGGTGGGGGGGGGGTATTCTTTGATGGAAAAACATGGGGGAAGGAGCAAAGCGGTCACTGCACCAGTTCTTCTTACCAAATCAAAGAGCTGCGTGCACCAGAAATGAATCAATGGTCTGTTGTCGTATGAGATGTCTGCACGCATTCAGAGGCGCCACAACAACCCCTTGTCTTCGAATAACAATCATCATAAAAAATCTTTTTTTTATGAAAATAAAATAACAACAATAACAACAACAACAATAACAATAATAATAATAATAATAATAATAATAATAATAATAAACAATTTCTCTGTGAAAAACAGACAATAATAATAATAATAATAAACAATTTCTCTGTGAAAAACAGACAATAATAATAATAATAATAATAATAAACAATTTCTCTGTGAAAAACAGACACACAATCTAATGAGGATCTCCAGCAAAGATAATACTAATGTGATGCAATTCTTAAACGAACCATGTTCGGTTCGGTTCCGCCTGAAAGCAAACAAAAGAATCGATGGATAAACTTCTTTTTTTTCTCACTGTCTGGTTCTATTTTTAGATTATGTTGCCGTTTTAACAGGGAAAGTAACAAACTATAATCAGTAAATTACAAAAAAATAAAATCAAACAAAACGACTGAAGGAACAGATAAATAAGCATATATATTTCGCCCCTTAACAAATAACGAAAAACATCTCACCATCTGATCTTTGTGAGAAATTCACATGGAATGGAACATTCGAGGAAAACAACACTATATGATACACCCCGACCAAATAACTGATCTCTATAGTATGTAATCACTAACCTCTTCGGGTAGTGAGCTATGGAATGAAATCCCCATTATCTACAAGACAGAAATAGTCTATCCCCTGCTTTTAAGATAACGTACGACAGGTCCATATTTGAAAATGCATAAACAGATAACGTTTTTCATGCATTTTGATTGAAAGCAAATAACGTATTTTGCTCTCTCTCTCTCTCTCTCTCTCTCTCTCTCTCTGCCCCCGCACCACAGGACTCCTTTAAAACCCGACTCTCTCTCTCTCTCTCTCTCTCTCTCTCTGTCCGTCTCATTTGCTTTGAACAATTCTTATTATAACAATTTTTTTTTTAAACATAGCATAAGCACATCAACACAAATAGCAAGGGAAGGGCATCATGCACGGATAATTTAAGTCCTGATTATAATCACACTGACAAGTACAAGGCAAACGAATACACGAAGAGAAACCAGACTGCTTGTTGTGTGCGTGTGTGCGTACGCGCGTGTATGCGCACGCACGCGCGCGCGCGCGTGTGTGTGTGTGTGTGTGTGACCCCCCCCCCCCACCCCCCCACATCCCCCATCCCCCTTCTTTCCCACCCTGCACATGACCACTGTCCGAGTTCAACTCAGAACAACAATGCTCCCTTTGCAATGGAACCCACCAAGGTTACTACATGTATTCGTACGCTCACCCAGGAGCCCCAGACATCCTGGCAGAAAATGATGCTGCCAGTAATTTTTTTTTTTTAATTAAAAGGGGGGGGGGGGGGGGGGGGGGGGCCGGGGGGGGAAGCGCACTGTCCGTATGCACTGCCATCATAATTATGTCAAGTCGAAAGACCTTGCATGCTTGTACGGCCGGACAAATTTCGTACAAAAGAAAGAAGATGAGAAGGGTAATAATAGAAACACAGACAGAAAGGACTGAGGGGGAAAGTTGGAAAGGAAACTTAGAATGAAGAGAAGACAAGAAGGTTAGAAAAAGAAAAGAAGAAAAAGAAAAAGAAAAGAAAGAGAGAAAAAAAAAAAAACAGGAATGAATGAATGAGGCTGTACAAGAGGAAAGAAAAAAACAGAAAGGAAGGTAGAATGAAAATCAGGAAGGAAGATACATGGAATCACCAGAATTCCACTGCAGAAAAGCCATACAAAAGACATCAAAACAGAAGAAAGAGAGAATGAAAGAAAGAAAGAATGAATGAATGAATGAATGAATGAAAAGGAAACGAAAGAACGAAAGAACAACGAATACAAAGACTGTGATATCAAAGACTTCACAGGTGAGCA
>NC_134889.1:19848161-19855661 GCF_041734735.1 Babylonia areolata | reverse complement strand
GTTGGATTATCAGTATGGTATGGTGCACCACTGGCAGCAAAAGAAAGGTGGGCATTATTTTGGCTTTCTTCTGCTTTGGTCCTCACCTTGAAATTTTTTTTTTTTTTTTCCTTTCACTGCCAATGTCACATCTCAGCACCAGCTATGTTGTTTCTGAAATGCGACCAGACCATGGGTCTGTTATCCATGAACTCACTGCTCTTAATTTTCGGTGGTAAGATGTTAGAGTAGGCCATCTTTTCTACATATCACATGGGAATCCTCAGCTATTCTTAGATGCCAACTTTTCTGAGTTTATAGCACTGGGGAACTTTGCACTCTAATTTGACCGGTGGTGAAAGGGATTAACTATCTAATTAATTAAGTTTTTATGAATCAAAATGCTATTATTCATGAATTCATTCAAAGCTGCAAACCATGACTGAAGCCCTCGATTCCCTGCATTTCTTTTTTTTTTTTTTTTTTAAAGTTCCTCTGCTATTCAGCAATTCATAGTTTACTGGAAACAGAGAGAGTTTCAAAAATACTAATGTCAGAATTCTAATATTTTGTCTCATCGCAATCCTTTGTTTCAGACCTCAGTTTCAGAAGACACCTTCTAAAAGTTAAAGATAACTATGAAATTTCTACCAAAACAATTCTTTGTCTCGCAATGATAAGCTTTCTGTGATTCTCTTTTTTCTTAACTTCACCTTTTAATGCTAACAATTCCCCATACCTTTCAGCAATGGCCATAAAGAAAAGACCGCTGGAAACTACAAAGCTTAGCCCATAAACCACATGAGGGCTGAATGAGAGATGGACTGAGGGTGGTCAGATGAAATGAGTCCCCCCCCCCATCCCCCCCCACCCCCGTCCCCCCAAAACCCTCCACCCTCCCAAACCCCCACCCCCTAATCCTTTTCACTCCTATTAATCATGATGAAGCGGACAGAACTTCCTCTCACGTTGATGTGGAAAACTTGTGGACAGCATGCACATTACATGCACACATGCACACATGCAACCACACACAAGCAAGCACACATATGCAGGAACGTGAGCGCGCACATCCTTGTGTGTGTGTGCACACATGTGCATGTCTGTGCGGGTGTTTTCATTTGTTAGCTGAATTCTTGCAAGCACAAAGTTCTAAACCTAAACCTTTGCTCCAAAGCAACATTCCAAAATGAAATAACAGTATCATTACACAACAAACATTTCTTAATTATTTTGGAACCATCTTTCCTGAACAGAAACTTGCCTCTATCTAACATAACATTCTTCTCCAAGCCTTAGTGTGCAAACGCCATCTGGCCTTATATAAATATGATGGAAACCAAATCATGTTTCTGATAAGAAATTTGCCCTATCAAATAAATGTTATTTATCTGTCTGCGCACACCAAAATTTTGTTTCTGGGAATAAAAATGATACCATCAGCAGGAAACGTACTGCACAAATCTGTCATATCTATGATGAGATTTCCACCACACCCATCCGATTAAGAATATTTTTTGAACAAGTTCACTAAAAATAGAAGAAAAAAATTTAATATATAAAAGAATAAGGTTATTCATCCTGGAATACACTGGTTTCAAACCACTAACACAACTAATGTCACAAACACAATATTCCTTTATTCTTTTTTCATGTTTTTTGTTTTGTTTTGTTTTGTTTGTTTGTTGTTGTTGTTTGTTGGTTTGTTTTTTGTTGTTGTTGCTGTTGTTGTTGGGGTTTTTTTTTTGGGGGGGGGGTATTTTGTAAATGTATTTTGGAAACCCTGCTACTGTTGTCAGCCAAAGAAAAGTGTAGTCTTCTCCTTCCCCCACCCCCACCCCCCCATCACCTGTAACCATTCACTCCCCCTTCCCTCCCTCCCTCCCTCCTTGCCTTCCTGTCATCACACCAATCCCAGAGGGTCACAGATGGTAATGGCGGAGGCCATAAAGTGGCTTTAATCAAAAATACCATGGTTTTGTTTGCACACACTTGTAGAAAGTACAATAAAGCTCACTCCCGCCCCCACACACTCACAACACATGTGTACATGTATGATTGTTTTAATATATATGTAATATATATTTGGTTCCTGCTAATCCTAGCGCGTTGGGTTACGCTGCTGGTCAGGCATCTGCTTGGCAGATGTGGTGTAGCGTATATGGATTTGTCCGAACGCAGTAACGCCTCCTTGAGCTACTGAAACTGAAACTAATCCTAGTTCTGCACTCTGTTGCAGTAACAAATGAAAGAGTTCTAGTAGTGAACAGAAGAGTTTTAGACTTAAACAATTAATCAATCGATCCCCCACTTCCTCACCCACCCACCCACCCCCACCCCCCTTCTCCCCACCAAACACCAAATGGAATGAAAGATGATGTTCAGACTTTTTCTGGTTTCCTTTCTTTCCTTCTCCCTACCAAACCCACAGGTAATGAAATGTAAAACAACAAGACCCCCGCCCCTCTCTGTCTCTCTCTCTGTCTGTCTGTCTCTCTCTCTCTCTCTCTCTCAGTGTTCAGTGTTCTGTAACACCAACTGAAAAGGAACACATTAAGATTTTATCAGCTTCTTTCTCTCTCTGAACCCACCTTTTCAGTGAAATGTAAAACATTAATGTACTCTCTCTCTCTCTCTCTCTCTCTCTCTCTCTATATATATATATATATATATATATATATATATATATATATATATATATATATATATATATTACAGTTACACTAAAATGAAATAGAACACATTAAGATTTTTATCACTCTTTTTCTCTCTCCCTCTTGTTCTTCCACACCCACACTCAAATAACATGTTAAACGTTAAGACTCTTTCTCTTTCTACTCTCTCCATCTCTCCTTTTCCTCTCTTTCACCTGGTCTGAATTCCTATTCTTGATTCTTGCATTCACTCGCAAATCTTATATCAATTTTCACTTAAGCACAGTGTGTGTGTGTGTGTGTGTGTGTGCGTGTGTGTGTGTGTGTGTGCATATATATACAAACATTCTTTAGTCCACTGTGCATGTTCCCTGGGTGAAGGAAACACGAAAACCAGTTGACATGCACCTCCTCTGAAAACAGAGTACATACGCCTACAGGTCTGCGTGAATGACACTGCAAAAAACACACAAAGTACACTCACAGAGGTCTCTATCAAATGAGTCCACCGAAAAATGGCAGCCAACAAAAACAAAAAAAGAAGAACATTGGAACAAAACAGGCCACCATATCACACTTCCTCAAACACTTCTCGTGCAACACTGCAGTTTCCACACACACACACACACACACACACACACGCACACAAATCAATAATCAATTAATTTTTCTCTTGAATCAATATGTTAATTCGCATTTCCTTTTTTTCTTCTTCTTCTTCTTTTTTTGATCCCTGTCTCTCACCAAGACCACAGCAAACTGCATCATGCACAAAAGAGGAAGAATGAAAAGAAAAAAAATTATCTGAATAACATCTCCTTGAACCTGTTAGCTATATTTTCACATTTTCAGAGATCCTTTTTTCATTCTTTGTTTTTTTGTTGTTGTTTTTTACGATACAAATAATTTTCCTTTTCAGTTTCAAGGATGCATCCAAGCGATCCATAATGCACTCCACCGCATGTTCTTTTTTTTCATAAATGATTTTTCATAAGGGAACAGATGCCCGACATACACATAGACCCAACACACCGGTCAGGCCTTAACAGCCTATAGAATTACAGGTAAGTACACATTAATCTAAAATAAAGAATAAAATTGGGCCAGCAAACTTGTGCACATCCATACATGTATGCATACATTCATGTACACACACACACACACACACACACACACACACACAATCTCCCTCTCTCTCTCTCTCTCTCTTGATCCCTGATAGCCAGACTGTTGATGCTGAAAACAAGATCAAACAAACTGCAAGGCTAAATTAGATAGTTATTTCTTTTTCTTTTTGTCCCCCCTCATCTGCACTGTTTCAGTGGCATCACTCCCATGCCACTCATTCTGAACCCCCCACACTCCACCCCCCAACCCTCTTCCATTATCTTACCCCCTCTCTATATATAAAAGCATTATCCCCCACCCGAACGCTGCACAAAAATTCATTTGCTTTGTCATTGTAAATGTTAGCATCAAAAGTGACAACAATCAAAAAAAAAAACCCAATACTGTAAAATGTGCAAAACAAACTGCATGAAAAATTTGGATGATTCACCAGTGAAAAATGGAAACATACTTTTTACCTTCTTCTGTTTTGGGGGAGGGGGGTGGGGGGCTACTGATGATTTGCACACATAAAAGTAAAATAAATCAGAATGATGGAGCATACAGAAAATGGCATGATGTGGAAAAGATGGATCATTTCTTTCCCTTTGCTACCGCAGCAGTGGTGTTTTTTTTCTGCATTATTACTTGGTGGCTGGGGGTGGGGGTTGGGGGTGAGGGGAGGCAGCGAGTAGCAAAACTAGCCAACCACCTCCAATCACATTCCCAGAGTTTTATGACTTGACACGGTTCCAGATTCAGCGCTTGCTCCCCATTCACTGGCTTTTTGCCACACTCTCTCTCTCACACACACACACACACACACACACACACACACACACACAAAAGGCACAAAACAACAAAATCAGTCTTGGAAATAAATATGTCAGCACTGGCACAGATCAATCCACATGTGCAGCCACAAACTACCGCCTGCTGATTAACAGCTGCTTGATAGAGCGCAACTGACTTCTGTAATCCTGTGTGCACAGGGAAATAAGCCCATGTTTCTGGGGTTCTTGTTTGTTTTTTTAAGAAGAAAAATTACAAACTGTGTGCCTGAAAGATGCTTTGTTTGTTTTGTTTTGTTTTGTTTTACACATCAACCAAGTCACAGTTTCAGTTTTCAGTTTCAGTTTCACAAAGAGGCATCACTGCATTCAGAAAAATGTGTGTGAGATATATATATATATATATGTATGTATGTATGTATAAAATACACTATACCAATCTGCTTGGTAGACGCTTGACCTGCTGCATGATCCAGTGTGCTTAGTCAGGCCTTGAGTGTATGCATACGAAACATATTGGTGTTAACTATCAGAATGGATTTCTTCTACAGAATTTCACCAGCGGACAACATTTATGTTGCCATAGGCTCTTTATCAGTGTGCTAAGTGCACACTGCACATGGGACCTCAGTTTATCATCTGATCCAAATGACTAGGTCTCAGATGCTCAGTTCAATTTTCCAGTTAAACTTGGGAGAAAGGGCGAAAGCGGGATTCAAACCCAGACCCTCACTGTACTGGCTGGTGAGCATCTTAACCACTCTGCCACCTTCATCCTTGGAGGAACCAAGTCACAAAAACGTCAATGGTGTTGTTTTTTTTAAAGAACCCAAAAACATGAAACTTGAAACGACAGACTGGAAGCTTGCAGCTCAAACTCCAGGAAATTTAAACATAAACTAATAAAGATTGCGGCCAAAAGTTGAACCGTGATGTCCAATTTCTCATAATCTACAAAGATGAACTACCTGCCAGATTATCTAGATGGCTCATAGAATTTTTTTTAATAACATTTTGTTGGTGATCGAAAATCTTACCATTTCAAATTCCAATTAGAATAGGCTCGACCATCATGCAGGCAAGACTGACTTCAGTTATCCCATTTTATATCAACAAAATATTTCTAAACATTACTGCAGTCCAGCTCTCACACTCCCACTAATGAAAGCTATTGCTTGGCTCAACCAATTTCAGCAAAGCTGATGTGTAAAACATGTTCTGCATATGCTTTACTAAAGCATCTAGCTATTCCAATATGAGTTATATATACCTTCTTTCATCAATTCATGTTAAATCAATCTCAGCTGATTCAGAAGTTCAGGTTTAGGTCATGTCACAAAACCCTCCACACACACACACACATACACACACACACTCACAAATCAAATTAACAATAGTAATGGGTGGTAACTCTCTCCATTCACAAGGTACATAACTTCAAGTTGGTTTGTTCCAGTGTACTTTTTGTTTACATGAGTGCTAACTGAATCGGTAGCATAAGCAGCATTGACTTGAAATTATGCACCTTGTGAACGGAGAAAGTTACCACCCATTACTATTTGTTAATCATTTGATCTCCTGGCCTCACTGCTTATTAATTTCAAGTCAAAAAATCACCAAGGCAACCATGTGTTTGTTCTGAATTGTCTGTGTGTTCTGTGTGGTGTGTTCAGGATAAAAGAGGCTATGCCAGTCTTGAATAAAAGCTAATTTTTGTTTGCACATTTCTTCTGTCATTGCTGCTGTGTGCACTTGTCAAATGATCGGTATAAGGACAGGCCTGGCACTTTTTTTCATGAGGAAGTATCTGGGTTTCTTCCAATGTACCTTTTTGTTTACATGTGTGCTAGCTGAATTGGTAGCATAAGCAGCACTAACTTGAAGTTGTGTACCTTGTGAATGGAGAGAGTTTCCACCCATTATTATTTGTTAATTATTTGATCTTCTGGCCTTGTTGTTTATCAATTTCACACAAATCAGATGTTATACTTATCATAAAAAAAAGTCTTCCGCATTTATAAGTTTATCTTCAATTCAAAATACTTCAAAAAAAAGTTGAACAAGAAAGTCACTACAATAAGTGTGGCAATATCTCTTTTTTCTAAAGGGGCCAGGGGGTGGGGAGGTGCAGGGGGTTAGCTAATAAACCAAACAACAAATCATTCTTGGCTTCTTGCCCTCTACCAAATCAATTAAATTTGATCTCAACTGACACAGCACTTCAAGTTCAACCAACATACAGTTCTCTCTCTCTCTCTCTCTCTCTCTCTCTCTCTCACACACACACACACACACACACACACACACACATACACACACACACATTTACACAAAAAAACATACACCATACATGAATATGAGGTTTCTGTGTTTGAGCATGCACCTTCTTCACACTGAGAGGATAAGAAGTTTACTAATTCAAAAAAGAATTTGAATAAAGAACATCCACGAAAGCAGCAGTAGGAAATCTAACTGATCCTTCAACCCATCATACCCCATCACACAAACTATACACACTCACCAGTCAGCACATTGTACAATTCATCTCAGCTAAAACATTTTGTCGGAACAGAAATGGTGATAATTTGTAACTGTTCCAGAAACATGCCTGGAAATATAGTACAAGATGAGAAACTACCAGCAACACCATGGATGTGACAACGATGAACACGTCCGTAAACATGCCTTATTGCCTTCATACTTAAATCACTTTTACTTTTAAGTAAACTGCACGACATGCAAGCTTTCCTGAGCATCGTGCTGAAGGTGCTGCCCCAACTATTTTGGAATGGGCAACACCGAGAGTTGAGAAAATAACTACAACTTTCTTGTGTCATTTCCAGCTCTAAAAGTGGCTGTCGACTTCTTTTACTTTTCTTGTTTCCCTCCCACCCACCCACTTTGGTGAACTCTGCAAGTGCAAACTATTTCCAGACTAGTGTAAGTTGTATTCCTGCTGGAAACTAAAG
>NC_134889.1:19803161-19843161 GCF_041734735.1 Babylonia areolata | reverse complement strand
CAGTCGATCGCCTCAAAGAAATAAAGGTAGAAAGAAGGAGCGCCCAAAGATAGACAAATAAAATAAAAATAGAATGATGAGAAAAATACTATAAAAATGGGGTTTTTTTTTAAACAACCCCGATCAGTAGTTACACGTTCAGTTGAATAAAGCATACAGAGAGAAGGCATTCTAGCATGTGCAGAATCCCTGCTTAGATCAGCAGTTCTCCATCACATGCTATTTACATTCTGAGAGAAACGCGCGTGTTGGAAATCTCGCCTCGTGCCTTTCCAATGGGAGATTAATGTGTCCGTCTTTTAGAAAAAGGAGTGAGAAACAAATTAACCCCCTTCCGCACTTTTCACTGGTTTTTTATTATTCGAGTGATGCATTGTGTTCAACTCGGACAAACGGCCGAATTTCACATTAAAAAAACACTAGAAAAAATGTGTATTTTCACCAGCTTGTATATGGTGATCCTTTTTGTGTGTGAGTGTGCATATGTGTGAAAGTGTGTGTAAGCATGTGTGTATGGAGAACACTGTGAGAATCAGAATCAGAATCAGGTTTTTAACTTTTTCTTTTTTTCCTTTCTTTTGTGTGTGTGTGTGTGTGTGTGTGTGTGTGTGTGTAGAACACTGTGTGAGTGTATGTGTGGTGTGTGTGTGTGAGTGAAAGGTGTGTGTGTGTGTGTGTGTGTGTCTGTCACAAACATACGGATCAGTGCATAAGCTGTTGAACTATTTTGACCCAGAAGGGATAGATCTTTTAATCTTATTAATCTCTACTGAAAACAGGGGGGCTGGGGGGGAGGGGGGGGAGGTGTGTTTATGTGTGTGTGTGTTTGTGTGTTTCATTTGTTTATCGTCTATCCACAATTGTTATTTTAGATGAATGTCCACACCTCCCCCACACCAACCGTGACTCCCTTTCCCTTCCCTCTCTTATCAGTTTGCATTATGTGTTCAATTATGGATGCCTTGATGCAATAAATGTTGGAAAAATATGGATTTTTGTTTTAAGTGCTTTTTTTTTTAAATTGAAAAGGATTTTTTTTTTTTAATGGAGAAAGAAGTGCAAAACCCTCACCAATTGAAAGGAGTTAAGGTGACTGTATTTTTTGTTTAACAATGCCCAGTACAAACACCTTGACACTATGAGCATTGGTTATTTGTTATATCCTGCTTATTGCTGTACTTTTTTTTTTTTTTTTTTTGGTGGAGATGGGAGTGTTGTGAGGTAGGGATGAGAATACAATGATCAATGATGCACTGTCATAAGGAAGACGTTATACACATAGCTTTGTCATCAAGAGATCATAATAATAATGAAGTGTCAGCAAACTATTTCAGTACACACACACACACACACACACACACACACACACACACACAGAGTTTTCATTTCTGGCCTTGTTGATCAGGCATGACCAAACACACATATGTCACACATGGCCAACCCAAAACATGTAACGCTCACACACAAACACAAAAATGCCTTGGGTAATGAAGCAGTTTATTGCAAGAAGTGAAAAACTGATGAGAAAAATAGATTCTATGGGATTCACAGACAGCATTTCCAGAGACATGTTATAACAACAACAGTAAAGCACAGTGTTCAATAAAACCCAGAACAGGCATCAAGCTATATTATCCAATCGTTTGCAGGCTAAATGTCAATGACAAAGAAGAATTGCAAGATCATCAAAGTTTGTGGTTAAGATAATGGAATATACTGGAAAACCATAACAGTTTATATGGGCGTAAGGGTAAAGTACAAAACAGAATTATAACTACTATGGCTGGCAAATAATATAAGAAATGTGCACAATATGTGTTACAGATGACTACAAAATTAAAGGTAGTAACAGTGTGACTGTATAAAAAAAAACACCTAAAATTAATAACGCTACTGAGTTCAACAGAATGGAAACTGAAATTGAGTACAAAAGAATAATTACAATCTAATACAATACTAACAAAATAAAATAAAAAATCATTGAGAATCTTGAAACTACCAACAAACAGCACACTTATAAAGCTAAGATACTCATCAGAAAAAAAATATGTGCATGCATATATATATATATATATACATGCAGATTTAAAAAAAAAAATTCTTTTAAAAGTAACATCTTGTGTCATTGTTTTAATAAAATGAAGAATAATAAAGTATTGTCAATATCTGCTCAGTTTTATATGAAAAAAACAAGTAATTTTTCAGGGTTTTTTTTGTTGTTGTTTTTTGGGGTTTTTTTGGTTTTTTTGGAGGAAGAGGGGAATAAAGGGGGTTATTTATGTAGCCGTGTTAACCCAAGTGGTATATAAAAGGGGACAGTACAAAAGAATTTAGATTATTACTGAATTAGATAGTATAAAAAGTGAAAGGACAGAAAAGATCCACACACAGGCTAAGGACATATAGATGGCCAGTCACAAAAGGGTTTTTCTATTGTTTTATTTAGCAATGATGTGTGACACTGGCCTTTTGCCTTGGACTACACAGTGAGAGAGAGAGAGAGAGCAGACTAAAGCCACAAAGAGGCTGAGGAGGAAGTAGGTTGAAGCCGTTTCAATGAAGGCGATGTTTCTTTTCCGTGGACTTGTGTACCTGCTGCACTGTCTTCTCTCTTCTCCAATGTTAAAACTACCCTAGGTGACTGTTAATACAACCTCTTGTCCCTGTACGATCCTAGCTCACAGTGCCAAGTTGTAACAACTTAGTGGTAAGGAGTTTATATTTTGAACAGAGATTTAAAGAATTAAAAACATTAAAAGAAATAATTTGGATCTATGTTGTGATGGATCTTTATCCTGTTGGCGACGCCACTTTTGTAGCACCGTGTGAGCGGATGAAATTAAAATGTAGAGCACGGGCCTTTAGCTGAATCCATTTAATGGTCATGCAATGATAGTTCTTCCAATCATTCTACAGAGCACTGGCTATCAGGTCTCTCAGTTTGCCAGTATTTAATATCAAAGCCACTTATTCCATTACTTTGTTTATTATTCATGTATTATTTTACATGCTGATATCAGTTGTACTACTACAATGTTTCACCGACTCTCAGTACTATAGCTTCACAGTTACAGCGTGCTCAGTAACTATGGGTGTGTAGTGTTCTGTTGTGGTGATTACAAGATAGTGTTGGATTAATATCAGTTATTGGTTAAAACCATCTGATATGTATCACAATCTGTTAATTGTAATTAAGCTATCAAGCTCTATACCTTACAGCTTACTCCAGTATAGTGCTACATGATAACTGATTCATTTGAGTCACTTTGACACAGTATGAGCTTTACTTAAATCTATACTGTCAGTGTACTTTCACTAAATCAACATAGCTTCAACCACTGTAACTGCACTATTTAAATGTAATAGAAATGTCATTTGCTGTCAGCATTTGGTCTTCACACATACATATTTTGTTATGTTATGTTGTTGCTTATCCCAAACCAAGTGGTAGTCATTCCATGTTAATATGTATACATGTGCTCACTATCCACTTGTGTCTGACATCTACTTATGATCTTTCTTTGTGTCTTTTATCAGGCATTGTCATCTCTTCTTCTCAGGCATTGTCATCTCTTCTTCTTCTCTTCTTATAACTATTGTATAATAAAACAATAGAAAATCACTTTTTGTGACAGGCCTCTACATGTGTCTGGCCTGCTCGCAGATCTTTTCTATCCTTTCTCTGTTTATCCTAATTCAGTATTAATCTAAATTCTTTTGTACCGTCCCCTTTATAATAAATATACTACTTGGGATAACACATGCTACATTTTTTTGGGGGGAGGGGCAGGAGGGGGGAGGGGGAGGGGTTAAGGGGGGAAGAGGACTGACAGGAGGGGTGTGGAGTGGGATGGGGTGGCAGAGGGGAGTGGGGATGGAGGGATTATTGTTAGATTGGTTGCAATTTAAGTCACATAAAAAAGTTAGAACAGTGGAAAACTGAAATACAAAACGTTTCAAAACTGATCAGGTAAATAATAATTCCATATTTGTTCTTAATCAACAATGGCAAGTAACGCCTGAAGAAACTAATACACAAAAATATTAGTTTTAAAAAATAAACCATAGCTCAAACTCAATGATAAGAACAAAAACAAGCAAACAATAACAGTCAAAAGTTTTATAAAGCTTGCAATCAAAAAAAATCTTCAGTCTCAAAATAAAATTTAAAAAACAGGTAAAACATTATTTTTAAAAAATCAACAACAAAATCTGAGCATCATGATTGGGATAAGAGAAGTCAGAAAGAAATGATTCCTTCCCCTTAAAATTGATTTTTTGTTTTTTTGTTTTTTCTCTTGTATGGACTGACAACCACATATAGCCAGATACTATAGCAGTATCAAAGCAACAACATTTTTCAAGCATCTGTGTACACAACAATCTTAAATTATACCATTTCCTTCATCACATCAGCTTTATTTATCTATTTATATAAGTATTTATCTTCAATACAATTATTGACCTTTTGTCATTTTCCCCTTTTATGTAATTGAAAGTGTGATTATGTTTATCAAACAATGAAGGAAAATACAAAGATAAAATCAAAATGAAATCATAAAAGCTGCATTTAAAGATATGACTATTACTGTCTGGTTCATGTATGTTTATATTAATACTATATCATTCCAATTGTATGAATACATCATTTTCATTCAATACTGTTTTTCATTATAAAAACAAACAAAAACAACAACAACAAAAAACCCCAAAATGAATGATCACATCAATATTTCATCAGTTTTACAATCTGGTTTGTGTATTGAACTCTATTAATCTGTTCAGTTGTTGAAAACAGCGTCACACATACTGCATAAAAAGAAAATCATACCAAGCTATCACCATCTGTCAAACTTGGTCTATATCATGTCCAACAGTGTTACTCGCTGTTCAGAAATGTGATCCACATTTCAAATTTATATTGCTGTACTATTTTGTTTTTGGTCCATGCCCTTTCAAAAACTGTTTCAATCCCATTAGTCAAACACACAGCGAGACAAGTGGGAAAGCTTAACCCTATTTGGTCACTGTAAATTGTTACACATCACTGACCAAAACTAGTAAAACACATCTTAATAAAGCTTTGCATGTCCATAAATCAACCTATCCCTCTCTGGATCAGTTTATCAATAATCTATCTATCAGTCTGAATAAATATTTAGCTGAACAAACAAACAAAAAAACAAAAAAAAAGACAAATATAATGAAGAAGAAAAAGAGCAGCAACGACAACTAGAACAAACAGCAATACAGTATCTAAACAACAAGAGGACACCGCTTCTTGTAACAAGAATGAACAAAAAACAAGACTTAAAAATGACAAGAACATGCAACTTTTTATTATTTCAAAAAAATTCTATAACAATATATATATCTACGCATATATCTATAGACAGATATACAGATTAAGGATAGATAGATAGATAGACATCAATATATATATATGAATATATGAATAAAACAAACCAGAACAAGAAAACTATTAGAAAACAACAACAACAAAAAACAACAACCGAACTGGATCAATAATGACAAGACACAAAGAAATCCTGTCAGTATAACCAGCTGAATGTGAGAACAAAACAAATGATATATATTGTACTGATATTATATCAGAATAGACAGACCGAGATATACATGACATGTACAACAATAAAGATATATAATCTGGCAGTGAGGCACGGTAGGTCTTCCAAGTAAGGATCTGGGTTATGCACACACACCAACTGGTATTATGGAACCAACACTTCAAATTTCATTGTTCGTAACTAATGCCATGCTGAACACATAAAAGAGTCATGCCAGTAACATAAATCCATTCAATACAGCCAATATGGAAATTCATTCACTCTCTTATAATTATTAGCATTATCAACTCAAGTTCTGTCTCTTCAGAAACAAAGCACGGACATACACAATCAGATCTGCACACACACGAACACATGAAAAACAAAAACAACAATGAACAAACAAACAAAACTGATCCCTTTTGCAAAGAAAAAAAAATGAACAAACACAAACAATATTCATTCATTCTTTCCCCATTCTTCTGTGCTGTTAAAGTGACCCACCCAGACAAACAACTTCCTTCACACCACCAATGCAACAAAATAAACCCTTCAAAGTGGCAACACAAAACAAAAAGACAACCTAAAATACTTTGTGCCTAAAACGTGTGTGCATTCATGAGAAAGAGTATGATGACCACTGGAGGACAAGAAAAAGTCAGAAACTTGTCATGAACAATGCAGAGATGACACAAACTGAACAGAGAAGTTTTCTTGTCATGATAAGCAAACACCACATATATGTAAAACACACACACACACACACACACACAAAAACACACAAAAAAACAACTTCTTAAACCATCTCATTAAGAGACAGTAAAATGACTAAATTGGAGGACAAGAGTAGTTCTGAAACTTGTCATGAACAATACTTAGATGACACAAACAGGACAGGGAAGTTTTCTTGTCATGATAAAACAAACACCTTCATATAAACACACACACACACACACACACACACACAGATCAGTTAGCTGTCTCCAATAATGACCAACAACAGAATACATTTCCCTACAACACAACCTCCCATTTATACTGACTCACAAATGTCGCAACATAAGGAATAAAGCAGAAGGGGAACAAATGCAATAAAGCAAACACACATTAAATCATCAAAAGAATATTGGAAAAATTAAACCTCATACTGATATGGTTTGAGCTTCAAACCCTGCAGATTTCATTTGTTTACTTGGCCATTTATTCATTAATACAGATTTGTGTATAATCAACTGTTAGAAGACATTCATATTTGATCTTTATTTGTAATCTTTTTGGTCGTCTACAAACAGCTAAAGATTTTTTTTTTTTTTTTTAGTTCAGTCTGATATCTTTTTCTTTCAGCTCCACACAATACATCTATAAATTGCTAATACCAGTTATTTATTTCAGACTTCCATCTGAAACAACAAATGTTTGACATCACTTTTGACTGAGAGTGGATCTTGGAATACATATATATCCTAATATCTTACTGCCAGCAAATTGCCCACATCTGACACTACACATTTGTTAAAAACAATCATAAGAGTGGCTAACACATATTATATATATATATATATATATATATATGGTACCTTTCCAGTCTATTGTCCTGAGACAAGACACTGAGTGTAAAATCCCTGGTACCAAATAATAAATGGTACAGCTGAGCAATAATAAATGTGTGATAGCTTTGATGACAAATACCTCAAGATACTCCCCACCCCACCCCCCAACCCTCTCCCCCCACATCCATGTTCTCCTGCACACCAACCTCATCCCCTTCACTATCTTTGCCCGATGAATTTCTTCCCCTTCAATGCCTCTGTTATACTGCTGTCTTTTTTTTTTTTCTGCTGTCTCTTTTTCAATTTTCCCCAGACAGCCAAAATGATCATTTCCAAAGCAAATCAAATCTGAAACTCTGGGGAAAGAGAGGTGAAGAACCGTATATCATACACAAATACTTAGTGCAGATACACAGACTAAACACGGGTGGTGACATTTCACAAGAGCATCTGCACCTGACATTTCACAAGAGTGTCTGCACCGAAGGAATCTGATTCCCGTTTCAAAAATTACCCACATAAAATATTGCCCATGACCATCCAATCAGAACTTGGCATCTCAGCAGCTGGCCATGTTAGCAATCGATTTCGATTGAACAAGAGACCAAAATATATCACTGATGCCATAAACTAGGGACTAGGAAGAACAGCTCATTTGCAAACTGTTTCAAACAGAAGAAACATGGTGACACAGCATAGCAGCTGCTAACCTTTGATGTATCTGATTGTAACCAAAAATCAAAAATGCCCAAAAATCAAAAATGCCTCATCAACATTAAAAAGGTGATTTCAAACACGCACACACACACAAGTATACATACACATGCACACAAAACTGAGGAGAACTGGCAAGATTACTGCAAATAAATCAGAACTATAATCCTGTTTACAGAGTCATCCCATACAAATAAAAAAAACAACAATCCAACACATGCTCCTCTGAAAGACATGTACAAACAAAAAACACATCAGGGATATGCACACAGGAAAGATGAAGGACAATAAAAATAAAAATAGATATGAATTTTGTCTTTAAGGATATAAAAACACAAACAACATAACTGATCAACGTTGATTTTTTGTTGTTTTTTTTTTACATAAAAAGTTAATGGTTTATGTAGCACAAAAGTGATACATAAATGATAAATGATTAACAATTATCACAATCATAGTAACAAGAAGAATGAAGCAAAACATACAACCTCCACTTGAAACACCCTTGGAAAACAAAGTCAAGGGCAACAGTTCTGAAAATATATCAAAAACATCTTTGAACATTAGCTAAGAAGCTTGTGTCTTTTATTGTAGTGAAAGGTAATGTTCAGGGATAGAGGAGAAGAAGAAGAAGAAGAAGAAAAGATATAGGAAGTTGTGATCCTTTTCTCAGATCACATGTTAAGTGAAATAAATAATTTCTTTAGTGAATACATTTCTTTTACAGAAAGATAAGATTTCCAAAGGTCACCCCCCCAAATTATTTTTTCATTAACAAATAGTAAAGAGTGGTAACTCTCTCCATTCACAAGGTGCACAACTTCAAGTCAGTGCTGCTAAATGCTACCGATTCAGCAGCTCTGACTTGAAGATGTGTACCTTATGAATGGAGAGAGTTACCACTCTTTACTATTTGTTCATCATTTCATCTCCTGGCCTCATTATTTGTTATTTTTTCATTACTTTTCTTCTCTCCTTGAAGGCAGGAGTTTGCCCTCTCTTCTTTTCGTCTCCCAGTTTTAAAACCATGATGGTGCTGCATTTGCTGCTCTGTGGAATGGGGAGGTAAACATTATCAATCTGGAAAAAAAGTGAGGTACTTCAGAAAACCAAATCAGTAGTTTTTTGGTTTGTTTTTCCTTGTTCTTTTTTTTTGGGGGGGGGGTGTGTGTGTGTGTGTGGGGGGGGGGTTGTTCTGTTTCCTTTCTTTTCTGTGAAAATGATACAATAAAAGACTTGGTGCAAGTTATATGGGATCACAACAACTGTGTATAACTTTCAAAACCCCCACAACTTCCCATACAAAGATTAAAATGAACCAGACTTTTCATCAAGCAACTGTATAAATTACTTTGAAGATACAAGGCTAATGGATAAAATCATAAGAGACAATGCAAAGTGGTCATGTTTTGCAATTATTCAAATGTATAACCTTTTAAAAGTAAACTTATTTAACTGAAAGAACAAGATCACAAAATATCAATTCAATACTGAACAGTACAAAACCAAAACATTTTCTACATGAAATCACAAGAATCAACAAAATGCTGAAAATGGTCAACAAAAACAGATAAATGAGCACAACAGCTAACAGAAATGTACAGATAACACAATGTTAAAATGTTTTTTCAAACTACTAACAAAAACAACAACAACAACAAGAATTGTCAAACATGCAGAACAGCTATTCACAGATGTGTGGAAATGATCAACAAGTATAAAAATAAAAAATAAAAAAAAATAAAAAATCCATAAAATAAAATGCAAATGTTCATTTTAAGGGTGGGAAAAAACCAAAACAAATCAGATATGAACTTACCGGTGCAGATTTGTAAAGTTTGAACATTTTCATTTACTCATAACATTGCTCACTCAGAAAAGCCAAACAACCTTCAATATCCTATGTTCTGACAAGAAATGATATTTGGACACAAGTCACATTTGGTCTGAAAACTGGAAAGTCATAGAATATTTCTTGATTCAGCGATGTTGCTGCCTCTATATCATGACTTTGGTAATTAAGTTCTAATCCACAAAAAATGCGACAACAATAATGATAAGGAAATTAAAAAATGCCTATTTCATTTCTTGAACTACAATACTCCCCTATGCTGTACACACAGTCACATTCACCACCATCTACTAAACCACACCACAGCAAAACCGAATTTTGCACTTGCCAAAACTAAACATATAACAAAACAAAATAAAGAAACAAGAAGTAAAAAAAATAAATAAATAAATAAATAAATAAATAAAATCAGTGGAGTCTGCAGTAGAATAATGTTGACTGTCTATGCACACACTATATCATGTCACAAACATGTTCAAGAAACAAACCTAAAAAATAACAACCCAATAACAAAAAAACTGAAACACCTATCTGCTTTTGGGACTATCTCAATGTATATTCTAGTGTATCTAATGCTGAAACAAAATTGTTCAAAATCAATCAAGTATATCAATCAATTAATCCAGGTTAGCTGTCATAATGATCTGATGGCGTATTTTAATTACTGTCCTCCGTAAAACAAAAACCCATTAATGAACAAAGGAAAAATAATAAGCACATAATTATGTAAATAAATAATTGAATAAAAGAATCAACGTAAACATACAAATACAGTTCTACAAATAAAGTTTACCCCCTATAAAATTAAAACCCAGCAGTTTGCTGACTAAAACGACAAAATGTATGGTTTTCTTTCTCCATACTAACTGTGGTCGCACAGTTCGTTCACACATCTTTCTGCACTGAAGTTGTTCAGTAAAGTATTGTTTCAATGAACTTGTGACACTTACATCACTGTCAAATGTCTGACAGTGACCAATACCATGTTCTTTAATTTTCCATACACAAAAGGCATGACATTTTCAGCCATCACAAACACCCTTGAAATACTTGGATATGAAAATTCCCCTTCAATACTGTGTGACGCTCAAGTAAAAACAACAAGAACATTTGAGCTCTCTCAACTGACTTCCCATTCCCATTTACGACTTCCTGGGTTAAGAGACAAAAGTGAAAATCTAATGAAACTTGAGCAAATCAAACAGATGGAACATAAAACACATGCATCAAATCCATCCAGGGTGCCAGCATGGGCAAAAAAAGTCTCTTGCTGAAAACATTCAGATGCAAAAACAACTAAAATGTACAGGGCAAACACCGCGATAGAAAACACAAAGGTTGACATCTGACATTGTTGCTTATAGTCCAGCTGACCACGAAGGGTCATATCCAGGACTGCCCACCTAAATAACAACTCAACTGTGTTAAACACAAAACAAACACACGTATCCAAAGCTACACAAATGCAGCAGATCATTGAAGGTTCTCCAACTAAAAACAAAACTTCTAAAAATTTGCAATGTGTAAACAACCATCCTAAATGACCTTAAGCACATGGCCTGCAGTGATCACAAAAATGTAATAATTAAACCTTAAAGAAATACTTCTTGAAGGTTTTTAAATAAGATACAAAATAAAACTTCAAGCAGTCAGTACTAATTCTGTCTCCATTCAAGGCAAAGCTGCTCATCAAAGAACGGCATGCAGTCAGAAAAAGGCCAAAAGCAGTGAAATCTTTCCCTCATTTTCTCCCCTCTTCCTCCCATCGGCTGAACCAAAAGCAGTCAAATCTTTCCCTCATTTTCTCCCCTCTTCCTCCCATCGGCTGAACCAAAAGCAGTCAATCTTCCCTCATTTCCCTTTCTCCTCTCTTCCTCCCATCGGCTGAACCAAAAGCAGTCAAATCTTTCCCTCATTTTCTCCCCTCTTCCTCCCATCGGCTGAACCAAAAGCAGTCAAATCTTTCCCTCATTTTCTCCCCTCTTCCTCCCATCGGCTGAACCAAAAGCAGTCAAATCTTTCCCTCATTTTCTCCCCTCTTCCTCCTATCAGCTGAACACAGCTCTTCAAGTTGTTCATCATTTATAAAACATATTCATTCACCAGGCAGAAGTAAGCACATTTTCATCAAAAGGCACTAAAATTTATTCATGTAATCCACTTCAGACAAAAAACACTCTTTTGAATATCTTGATTTTGTTGTTGCTTAATCAGTTTAACACAGACTAAACAAAATACATACATAACATTTCCCAACTTTGCATATACACCAGCACTTGGGTGACAAAGTGTTATTAAACATGACAACAGAGATCATGTCCACTCCAGGTCTGTAGATTACAGAATGATAGTGGAACTGAGGTGAAGACTGATTTTCTTTCTTCCACCCTCTTTTCAAACAACAACAATAAAAAATATTGATCAATTAAACATTCTTAAACTCCCTGCTCCTTTGTGGAGTTCATCCACTCCATGTTAAACTTCCAGTACTAGAACTATTCAAACTGCTGCCTATATCAAGGCTAAAGGGACTGTTGATACAACAAATCAGCAGGCATGGAAGACAGGAACAAGCAAAAGCAAACCGCGACACAAAAATTGAAAGACTTGTCTTAAAAATATTAATCTTTAAAAGCAGATTAAAAGGAAAAAATTTAACTAACTCCAGCTTTTCCAAGAACAGCATCAGTGTTTGTGAAAGAAAGCTGTACACACTATAAACAAACAACACGTATAATGAAAAAAGCTTTTAAAAAAAGGTGAAATTTCCACAACAACGCACCACAGAACTAACTCCTTTACTAAGCACTGACCTACTCTGCCAACAAATGCTGCTCATCAGTCTGTCATAACTGATAAGCTGTACCCACTATACATGGTCCTGAAGTCTACTGTGAACCAAACAATTCTAAACCCCGATGCCAGATTCCACTTCCCTACTTCTATTATTAAAGCCAGTTAAAATTTTTCCATTCAATTTTAGCCAAACTCGGCTGTTATTTGTTTGTTCCATTTTAATACATCCATGACACCAACTCCAAATCAAATCAAATTCAGTTAGTTCTGCACCCTAGCTGACATAAGAGACCAGTCAGGTTCTTTGAAACCAAGTTTCAGATTTTTTAGCTTAATTAAGACCTGATGAAAACCACAAGATAAAATCAAAACACTTCATTCACTCTTCACAGCTGAATAGATGTTACCATGAATGACTTCTCGGTTTCCGCCTCTTTCCCCTTGTTCCATGTCTTTTCTTAGGATCTATGCTCCATCTGGGGAGACTCACTTCTGTTTTCTATTCACAGTCCAAAAATATTTAATACTTGGTAAGTAAACAAACGTAATATGTAAAATTTGCAACCAGCTGACTGGCACAAAACAATGATGAAAACATACACAAACGGCATACACACAAATGTAAAATAAATGAGTGCTACAATGTTGCGAAATACTGCACAACCAAATACCTTAAAACTAATGGGACAAATCAAACAAAGCATCAGAAAGGTGTGTACTTCAGTGACTGAGTTCACATAACAATTCATGATAACAGTTTCAAGACAAATAAGCAAACTAATGATGAAAGAACACAATTTTCAACAGTTTTATGATGCACACATGTGGCAATACAGATGAAACAGAAGCAGTCTACAAATTTGGTACACATAATTCAATCCCCCCAAAAAACATCAAAAAAGAAAAAACATAAATCAAAATACTGTTGCTCACTAAAATGAGCAATTCCCAACTAGTCAAAATAAACTTAAATCACCCTCCCCTCCCCATTGGCACACTCATCACCACAACCACATACTCACTGACACAAAAGTAACAACATACACAGCATCCACGCTATCCCTCACATTTTGAACATAAGTAATAACCAAGGTACTGGGGGTAAAAAACAGATTCTTGAGAATTCTCTTCCTTCACTGTCAAAAATAACAATTTAAAAAAAAAAGGTAATCATCACTGATAATTTTCTTTCTTTCTTCACTACATCAAAAAAAGAAAAAAAAAGAAAGAAAAAAAAACAACAAAAAATACTGGTCTTAGCAAAAAAAAAAAAAAAAAAAAACCTCAACATTTCCACAACTCAGTATCACTGACTCCAGCGACCTTTGACATCCCCCGACTGAAATGCATCACCAAAAGTATTGTGCATCAATGATTCCAACATGGTCATGATTTCAAACATTTCTGTCATTCTGTGTTTTTAGGGGTCATCTTGTAAATAAAAGCCCAAACAGAACATGAATTCAAAGTAAGCCCCCAAAGTTCCACAGTCTAAAAGCATCATTGGTTTTTTTAATTTAAAAACACTGCCCAGTCCTGCCTCTGAATTCAAACTGTGATGCATATATTTTGGTTTATTTGTAACTATGTTTAACACAGCTGTTATTTCTATTTCTTGTTCTTATCTTTTTCACGAAGAACTATTAAATGATGGATGAATACAATCATGTCTGTGTGTACATGTAGGGTGGTGTGTGTGGGTGTGAGTTAATATCTATCCCCGATAAGCACTAAGACCAGTTCAAATCCAACAGCTAAAGTTGTCTCCTTTTAACCGATCTTGATAACCCACACTGGCCAATTACCATGGCTCAATACCATCATTCTAATAATGATCCACAGTCACACATCACTTTACTCATACACTCCACAAAATTTCCATCTCAGTTTCTTACTCACCGCTCTCACCTGGTGAGATCCAAGGTGTTTCTATCAAAATATTCCCTTCTGCTGATAACATTGTGTTCCATCTATTGTCACACCATTCCCATCCAGAATACACACCTCTGATAGTTATATTCTTGTCCTAATTCCAATTATATATCCATTCAGATTACCATCATTTTAATTCATAATATTCACTTTTGATGTATACAATCAGATTTCTACCATTCTATTTCAAAATATTCATCAACCATTCTGTATCCACCCAAACAACCATAGTTCTGTTTCAGAAAGTTTCCACACTTCCAACAGTTCCACCAGGCGGTGACAGAGACGTCTGATGTACGACCATCTTGACCCGCCTACCCTCCTTACTTACTGACAGAAGCAGTATGTCTCAGGGTAGCCTCCCTTCTTACCACCCAGACCAGTCCGTCTCTGGGTAGCCGTCATAGAGGGCGTTGAAGATGCAGCAGAAGGCGAGGAAGACAAGGTAGATGGCCAGCGTCACCCAACCCAGGATGGTCTCCCAATCGTGGCGCCGGATGTTCAACAGGATAGGGACACCCAGCAGGAGTCCTGGACAGGGCAAGGTTTATAGAAAAAATAGAAAAGAAAAAAAAAAGAAAAAAGGTTAACCCCTTACTGCTGAGAAAAAAAAGAAGAAAGTTGTTTCAAGTTATAAATCATTATCTAGAACAATCAGCAAAAAAACTGAGAAAACTGTCTGGAGATTACCACTCTATATCAAATATGTGAATTTACAGCCTTCTAGAGTTATTACACTCATTTTGATTATGTCATCAACGACGTAACTATGCCTGTGAATTCTACGGGCATGGCAGTCAAGAGGTCAAAGGTGCCATAGCTTTTTCACAGCTACTGGAGCAATGAATACATATCCACGATGACTAGGGCTCAGCATAGTAAAGCGGAGCCCAATCCTCTCCTTCCACTGTCTTAACCTTCCCCAACCCACTTCAGGTACCCCTTCACACCCGGTTGTTGGAGTGAGGAAAACTGGAGTAAAGCACCTCCCTTTCCCCAAGGACACAACACCAGGCCAAAACAGAGCCTTGAACCCTGAGCACTGAATCACAAGTCCAATGCTTTACCAGTTCTGCCACAGCAGCTCCTACAGACAGGGGAAAAGACTGTCAAGTCAAATCATGTTGCTCAAAACCCAGCCAACCGCAAAGGGAACATACAATGGCAAAAAAACGACCGTCAGACACATGGCTCAAAAGACAGGCTGACCATGAAACACCAGGTGAAGAGACCTCTCTGCACACATTAAGAAGATGGCTGGATTTACATACAGCCAGACAGAGGCAAAGACACGGGGTAAAAGACCATGGAGGTCTCTTGTTGACAGGCTGTACCCCAAGAAGGGTGCATACATACATAGAATAGAACAGAATATGTCTTCATTACCAAGTGTACTGGGAATATTGGGGGGGATAGTACATAACAAGATACGAACATAAATCAAAAATGCACAAAGTCCTTTAACTGTCTCCCTTCAAACAATTGGGAATGTTTGTCTTACACCAGTTTTGCAAAAACATTCCAAATCCAAGATTTAGAAGTGCCCTGAATTGATAGTTGGGTATCATAATGATGTCAAAAGCTAATAACAGTATCAATGACCTCTCCACTGTTGAACATAACCAATCAAAGCAAATTTCTTTTCCTCTATGTGCACACAACAAGCCTGTTTGGTTTTTTTGGTTTTTTTTTGCATGTTCACCAACTGTTCATGGATGTCACACAAGCACTTCACACAAATTATTCACAATCACAACACATAGAAGCTTAATACTTTTTAAACAAGTAAACCAAGTTATTAACAGTTTTTGTTTATCAAATTTCATAATACTGGAATATACATAATTATAATTATATATAATCTTAATCACATATATATATTGGGTTTTTTGGGTGTTTTTTTTTTTTTTTTTGTGGTTTGTTTTGTATTTCTTTACTGGAACTAATCCTTACAAATGAGTTGATAATCTGTCATGAAAAGGAGGGAAGCAAACTGACAGTGCTACATGAATTAACTCTCTTCTCTGACAGATGTAAGCTCGCTTTCTCTCTCTCTCTCACTGGACCAACCTGCCAAGAATCCTCCCACATGTGCTGCCACTCCCACTTTCTGGTTTTCTGGCTCCACCACTCGTCTGTAGATGGCGAGTGAAGTATCCGGAACCACTAAGACCCATTGCACAGACACACACATCATCTCCTATACATATAAATATTTCAAGAAAATTAAACCAAGGTCTTAGTAACAAGTTTTTGCAAATATATTGCAGTTTTATTCTTAACAAATAATTATACCAAGGTCTTAGTAATCAGTTTTTGCAAATTCGTAGCAGTTTTATTCTTTTTGCAAACTTCATAACCAAACTTGGTGTATCCTTTTTGATTCCATAATTCTTGTTTTCTAACAAAGCCTTACAAATGGGCCATCTTTGAGGGAAAACAGAAGATAATTGATAAAGCCATTGCAATTAATGTATGCATAGCATAGAAATTCAATAATTGACATGTGAAATACAGCCAACATGCATATTGTAAAATCATACAAAGGAGAGGAATGAAACGCCTGGAAAAGGAAAGAAGAGTGGACCTGCAGCCACGACTAAGCGGTTAGCATCACAGACCGATCAGGACACAGGTTCAATCTTCATCAGAGGTGGGGTTTTTCAACCTGTGGCTGCATCCAACCTAGAGCTGATTGTGCCATTGGCTAAAACAGGAAGATTAGGACCACACAACTGAGGGTAATCCACCTCACAGATGCACATGGAACTGTGCTCAAATTTCCTGACCAACGCTGCAGGGATGTATTAGGAGAGTACAGTAATGTCTGTCATATCAAGGGCCCAAACCAGAAATCCTCTCAAGGGTAGCAAAGACAACATCAGCAATGTCCAGACTGGAACATATACATATGGAAGGACAGCAATATCTCCATGAAACACAAGACTCCTGGATGTATTCATATTTCGTCATCCTTTACTGTATGTATACAAGGCATGGACCTTCAAGCTTAGATTTGAAAAGAACTCAAGCCATGGAAATGAGGTGTTATCACAAAATACTAAACATCAGATACAGTGACCACATCACCACTGAACAAGAGCACAAAACCATCAAGCATCACACTGAGTTTGACAAAGACAGCTATGCTGGTATGGCCATATAACAAGATCCCATGACCTTGCTAAAACAAACTTCCAAAGAACTGTTGAGGAAGGGAGACAGAGGGGAAGACTGAAAATCAATGGACTGACAACAATGCAGAATGGAGAAGAAAGCCATTTGCTGAGACCAGACTTTGACACACAACCAACTGAAATGGTGAACATTTCCTCAATAAGTCTTCACTGAGTTGAGGGAGAAGAAGAAGACAGCATTGTCAAGTAGTCCCAAAGCAAAATGGACCCCCCCGCCCCTTTAGCAGCATCTTCATAATCCCCATCACCATCGAATATTGAAGAAAACAGAATGCTGTTAATTCTGGGGCACAACAACAAAAATCAACAACAAAAAACTAACCCCCCCAAAAAAACAGAAAAGAAACAGGAAAGTAGGCTGAAGTCCCCACCTGACCACCAATCTCCCCAGTTTTCACACCCACACACCCAGTCACCCACCCACACACACACAAACACACACACAGACGCACACAAACACACGTGTCCCTCACCTAACACTAAGATGACCATAAGACGAACAGGGGCTGAGAGCAAGATGCGGCAGATCCCTTTGCAGGTGTTGTCCTCCAGTTCATCTTGGTCCATACACTTGTAGTTCATCTCACGCCAGTTCTGACCACAGGTTCAATCACAAACACCTTTTGTGCATGAAGCTGAGCATACACTGTGTGCCTGATCTGTTCTGGTTTATGTAATGGGAGAGCGTGTAATAGAGACAGTGTGTGTGTGTGTGTGTTCTGTTGTGTTGCGCTGTGCTGATTTGTGTCGTATTGAGTTGCGGTAGTGTTGTGCTTTGCTGTGCTGTGTGTGTGTGTGTGTGTGTGTGTGTGTGTGTGTGTGTGTTTGCACGTGCCTGTGTGTATGCATTACCACTCACCGAATATCTGTCTACACATACACAACAACATAAGCTTAATTCTGAAATCGCAGAGTTTGTATAGCATACTTTTAGTATTCGCTAATTTTCTTTAAAAATTCAAAGGAAACTGATACAGTGTGCCACAAGCATGCTAAACAACGTAGCAGGCACATGTCTCATCATCTAAAACAGGTCTGGTAAATGAAATGATCTGACATTGTCCCACAGCTTTTTACGGCCATCAAGGCAGTGATTTCATATTCACCATGTCCAGGGCTCGAGTTCAATTCTCTCCTTGTGCCATTTCAACCTCCCCCAAGGACACAACACCATGCCGAAACAGAGCCTCGAACTGTGATCACTGGTGATCACTCGATTTAAGTCCAATGCCTAAACAATTCCACAACAGAACCGCTGATAAAATAATGAACTGAAAAATAATGTAACAACTCATCTTCTATTCCTAACTGTTGGTGGTCAAAGACACAGACAGACAGTGGACTCACAGTGATAATGGCCGCCACATGAGCTCCCAGCAAAGCGTACACCCCTCCACTGGCCCCAACCAGAGCCACATAGTGGTCACAGATGGAGTGGGCCAAGGAACCTGTATACATACCATCAAACAAACATTTCACTGACGATAAAGGTTTGGTGGACCAAAGGAACAAGCATATTCACCACCAAATAATAAGAATCCCAGTCATGATAAAGATGGAATGGGCCAACAATCTGTAAATGTATTTTCAAGTAACCATTTCAGTACTGATAAAGATGGAATGGGCCAGGAATCTGTGTATGCATTTTCAAAAAACCATTTCAGCAATGATAAAGATGGAATAGGCCAAGGGATCTACATACACATCCTTAAATAAGCATTTGAACAACTATAAGGACAGAGCTGACCCAGGAATCTGTACATATATTACTGAATAGATAGTTTGACCACTTCCATGCTTGGTGTAAGAATGTACTTTCAAGGTCTTCAGTACTGGCAGATTTATGGGGTACTACATCTTTGGAGGGATGTGGTGGCCGTCTCTACTGTGCTCACTCAGATCTGCCTCTGAGACGCTGCGATTATTGTTGTCGACAGGGGGCTCAGTAGGTGGTGTCCTGCATGAGATGAATCAGACCAAGCACTGCTGAACATCACCAAAGCAACTCAGTAGCAGTGCTGGGTCTCCTATGGTGTGTGGCCTCCTGGCAACCTAACACTAACATTTCCCTGTGGCCTACCAACACTGGGAGTGAGGCAGATGAACCTGCGTGTGGCTGTGTACAAGTGGATTTGGAATAAACGATGCGGGAGTAATGCAATGAAACAGTGCAGATGATGAAGCAGCACAAAAAAGAACAGATGATAATTCAGAAATGATTCAGATGGATAAGCAGATTAAAGAACCCGTCTAAGCATAAACTTGCATATCAGTAGTCATGAAGATGAAATCGGCCATGAAATCAAAACATATGTCATGAACTATCTAGAGCTTTCACTGCAGATATCTGATAGAGATTGATTGTACCAAAGAATCAGGGTAAACAATATGAATGTGTGGTTCAGATCCAATGAAGAAACTGGCTCAAGAAGTTTTGAATGCATATTACAAAATATATCACAATAGTTTACATATTACAAATTACACTGTACCGGTAATCCTATCAAATATGGAATGGGCCATTATCATGCACATTTGTTTGAGAAAAATTCAAATACAAAAAATGTTAAATAAGCCATGGAAGCTTTTACCCCAGAAATCTTGACAAACCATTTTAAGAGAGTGGAACTACCATCTAAAAAGTGTGCATCACCTTTGAGATCACACATGCTTACTGCCAAGAAATAAAAACATACAGGGTGAGGGAAGGAGTGAGGTGGGTGAGGTGAGAGGGATGGGGAGATAGGGGTGGTGGTGGTGATGAGAACAAACAATCATTAACAGAAACAAAGAGACAACAAGACGGTAAAAAAAAAGAGTGAGAAAACAAAACAAACAACAGCAAAAAAGAAGAAAGGAAGTAATAAAGACAAAATGAACAAAACAAGAGAAACAAAAAGAAAAAAAATATTCCTTCGAGACAGGCCCATGACACTGACCTGCGATGACCCCCAGCAGGTAGACCAAGGCCACTCTCCACGCCTTGTGCACAATCTCCAGGGGCAAGCCAAACACCAGCTGGAAGATCATGTTGAACAGTATGTGCATGTACCTGAAAACACACACACACACACACCAAACATGCTGAGTTATCCACAATCACTATGAATGCATATGTACCTGGCAACAAATGCACACAAAATGAGTCATCCTCAATAACTGCCTGTGTAAATGCACCTGAAAAAGAACGGACACAAAATGTACTGGAATCAGTCTGAATCAGTGAATGCATATGATATGCACTTGGAAACGCACCAACACAAACTATTCTGAGTCGTCCAGAGTCATCAAAGTGCATATGTACCTGGAAATCAAGAACACAAAATAAGTTCAGTTATCCCAAGAAATCTCAGTGTACATATACCTGAACATCAAGAACACAAAATATGGCAAGTTATACAGAATGAATGTGAGTGTGCATCTACCTGGAATCCAAAGCACAGAATATGAGTCATCCACAATCAGTCTGAGTGCACATACACCTGGAAACAAAGCACATGAATTGAGTCATCCAGTCTCAGTGCACATGTACCTGGAAAACAAGCACATGAAATGAGTCATGCACAATCACTCAGTGCACATGTACCAGGAAACCAAACACACATAAAATGTGCCGTCCACAGTCTGAGTGCTCATGCACCTGGAAATCAATCCACCCTAATTACATGAGTCATCAGAAAACAGTGTAAGCAAAACAGCTTGATGGGTGGTAAATGACAGTGTGACAAAAGGATGAAGAATTGCAAACTATCTGTTTATATCATTGTATGATTTAAAGTTATATATATACATGTGTGTGTGTGTGTGTGTATGTGTGTCTTTCCACCCCATTTCTCCTCCCTATCTCTCCTAAGTACTACAAATGAAACTTGGAATGTGTGTGTATGTATGCAATGCATATGTGTATATGTTTGAGTTTGTGGGTGGGTGGGTGGGTGGGGGGGAGGTTAAGTGTGTGTCTCTCTGTGTGTATTTGTGTCTGTGTGTATTTGTGTCTGTGTGTATTTGTGAGTGTGTGTTGTACACGAGTGTGTATGTGACTGGGGTGTTTGTGTAAGGAACACAGAGAAAGAAAGTAAGAAAGTGCAGGGTGGGGAGGAGGTGGTAAGCAAGACAAGAGACTGAAGAGACATTCAGAGAGAGAGAGAGAGAGAGACAGAAAGACAGACAGAAAACGAGAGAGAGAGATAGAGAGACAGAGACAGAGAGAAAGAAAGAGAGAGAGAGAAATGCTTCGTGCTGACGCAGTGAGCAAGAATCAGTATCTTATTCAGAACACACACACACACACACACACACACACACACAAAGCTGTACCCTAACAGCCATTAAAAAGGCACTGCTGATAGCTGAAGTGAAGTCCTGCCAGACCAGATCACATTCCTAATGCACCCCTGTGTTTCCACCCTTCCAATAACACACATCTTTGTTGTTACAGGCCCACCTGATCCTAATCACTCCCCCACTTTTGTCAGTTCTGTCCGCCTGTGGCATGCATGTGTCTGCCTGATGGTGGGTGTGTGGGTGGTGGGGTATGTGTATGTGTCTGTGTGTGTGTGGTGGGTGGGAGAGTGTGGGCGTGGGTGTGGGTGTAGGTGTGGTAGTGGTGGCCGCAGTGGTTGTGTGTATGGGGTGTATGTGTAAGCTTTTGTATGTTTGTATAAAATACATGTGTTGCATGTTTTGTGTGAGTGAGTGAGTGAGTGAGAGGGAGTGCGTGTGTGTGTGTGTGTGTGTGTGTGTGTGTGTGCGTGTGCGTGTGTGTGTGCCTGTCTGTCCATGGGCATACATATCTTATACAGTGATAAAAATACAGGTGAGAATCAACTTGCTGATAAAAACATTGCACAAAAAAAAAGAAATGGAGAATGCATGAAGGGAAACAACACACACACACACACACACACACACGGTTCAAACCCAGGACCCGCAGACTGACCGTCCAAGACTCAAACCACTCAACTACCACACCAGCCATCCCTGAAACCCAAACCAGTCATCCATGGACTTTCACAACAGTGTTGACTTGTCACCAAATAACCATGAATAACAAGAAAATGATGTCCATGAGAGGAAGACCAGATCGTGAAGTCCCGTCACGAATGATGATTTTGCTGAACAAAAGCTAATGCATGCCGCCCCAAGAGGAAGGAGTCCAAACACATAATGCTGAATGACAGCACGACATGTGAGCTCAGGTTTTCTCAGGGGACAGTCATACACTGACAAACATACATGTCAGCAGAAGCCAAGGGGTTAATCATGTGGACTCAACAACATCCATGACAATGCACATGGAAACATGTTTCAAACAGCTCTGAATGAAAACTGCAGGGATTTGACATCATTTTAATTTATACTCAGAAATACATACACCATCTTTTTTTTATGGCAAGGCATAAGAAAATTTCGTACATAATCACTTCAAATATCAGTCATTCAGTGTCAAAACGAAGCAAATCCACGTGCTCTTGAATGACAGCCCTTGTCAGAAGCTCTGTCTTATTCTTCTTTTTCTGCTCACCCTGTAACTTGCTTGCTTCCTTTCTACTGGAGAACTCAGCAAACCTCTCAGGTTTGTCGGTTTCTTTTAACAGCCTTCTCCATTACGCAGTAGTAGATGGCATATTGCCCTACTGGACTGAAAGAGACAGTTGAACAGCTCTGAAGCTGGCCTCCCTACCCCTGATGCATGAGCATGTAGGTGAGGAACCTCCAGGCTTCGTATCTGCGGGAAGGAGTGTAGACCAGGGGGCTATAGAGGGCGACACCACTGGTGGCCGTCACCGGTGTGCCCTTCTCCTCCAGCTCCAGGGCGTACACCACAAACACCGCAATCTGTGACACCATGCAGGGCAAACATGATGGATGGTGAACCTGTATTTCATAGTATGTGACACCACACAGGGCAAACATGATGGATGGTGAACTTGTATTTCATAGTATGTGACACCACACAGGGCAAACATGATGGAAGGTGAACTTGTATTTCATAGTATGTGACACCTCACAGGGCAAACATGATGGATGGTGAACTTGTATTTCATAGTATGTGACACCACACAGGGCAAACATGATGGACGGTGAACTTGTATTTCATAGTATGTGACACCACACAGGGCAAACATGATGGACGGTGAACTTGTATTTCATAGTATGTGACACCACACAGGGCACACATGATGGAAGGTGAACTTGACCCACATTTTTCCATTCTCCCAGGTCAACAGATGTGTAAACCTGCTGGTGCCAGACCACTCTTTGTGTGTATACACTTATAGAAGATCAAATATGCACATTGGAGGTCCTATAATCCATGTCAGTGTTTGGTGTGTTTATGGAATCAAAATCATAACCAGTATGCACAAAACTCTGAAAATGAAATATGGCTGCCTACAAAAGTAAAAATTGTCACGCACATTAAAGGCCACTGGTACATACAGGAGAACACTGCAGCCCATGAATGCAGAAACAGAAGAAGACTGCAACCAATGCAAGTTATGGTCATGTCATCCTTGTCATGCAGTGGACCTACAGAGAGAAGCTGACTACCCTTTGGACTCATCTGCATATTGTTTGGCCTCTCCTGTTAGAATTCTTTTCATTCCAGACCAGACTTCTTTTCTTTTTTTTAATTTTTTTTTACAGTGTCCTTTTTCACTTTCAGTTTCAGCTGGCTAGAAAAACTGAGATGATGACGACTGGGTAAAATTTCTGAGTCATACTTGACAAGATAATTGTTTTCTTAAGTTGAGAGTTCAGGAAACATAATTCCACCCACACCCTGCCTTTTTTTCTCTCTCCTTTGCTGGCATCTTTTTTCAAATTTTGAAACTGACCTAACCCTTCAATAATCATTTCCAACACTGTGCCTCTTACCTCAGCAATGCTGATGAACAGTATGAAGATGGGGGGCGGGCAGCAGTTGTAATTGGCCAGGAAATCATCACGGTATCTCAGTGGCACGATGTCCAGGATGGCTGCTCTGATCACTTTTTGGAAGCGAGTTCTCTCTGAGGCAGTCAGGTCTCTCGTCATCTAGTTTTTGTGTTAATAAAAAAAAACAATGGCCAAATATTCATAGATACAAAATCACTTTTACAAATAAGAGACTTTTTTAATGTGCCATGTAAATATCCAGTAATAAACAAAAAAAGAATGCTTGCTACTGACATACTGGAAAAATCATTTGACACTTGTTTCGTTAACAAAAGAAGATACTTAATAATGTGACAGCAAAATTGCATCTGGTGATAAAACCAACTAACAGTAGGACAGAATTGTACATGAGGTCTGGAATATTTGCATGAACACTTTTCAGGGCTGTTGATGCATGGTTAAAATAGTCTTTAGTTGTTCAACAGTGCACATGATTGCTATACAAGCAAGGGCAAAAAGCATCAACAAGCTTCAAGCATATACTGTGCTCACACTTTGCACTTCAATTGTAACATGACGGCTGATGAAACATAATATCATTAATATCAAATAATAAAAAGGTACATTGGAACAAACCCAGACACTTCCTCAAAAAAGGAAGCGCCGGGCCTGTCCTCATACTGATCATCTGACATGTACACACAGCAGCAAAGACAGAAGAAATGTGCAAACACAAATAAGCTTTTATTCAAGACTGGCATAGCCTCCTTAATCCTGAACAAGCCGCACAGAACACATGGACAATACAGAACAAACACATGGTTGCCTCAGTGGTTTTTCAACTGGAAATTAACAAACAATGAGGCCATGAGATGAAATGATTAAAAAATTGTGTGCTAGCTGAATCGGTAGTGTAAGCAGCACTGACTTGAAGTTGTGTACCTTGTGAATGGAGAGAGTTACCACTCTTTACTATTTGTTAATCATTTCATCTCCTGGCCTCATTGTTTGTTAATTTCCAAATATGAATGAACACACACGACAATGAAAAGTGTTTGTTCTTCCAGCACTGTCAATTTCTTTGAATAATGTCTGTAAATCAGGCAAACCCATGTATACCTATCAAGAGGTGACAATGTCAGCGATGAGACCCAGTACCTATTTAGCTCAATCAGTTTAGCAACAAGCTCACAGCCAAAATGTTCAAATCACAGACCTTCAACATAAAAATTGCCATTTTTTGCAACCCATCATAATATGGTGTTGTCCTGGTGGTGTTTGTGTAGTGTTGTCCCTGACAGAATTCTGCAGCCAAATCCACTTTGATTGTAAAACAAATACACTTGCAGACATAACAACAACAACAAAACACACCAAAAAATGCATGATGCTGCATTGTGGTTATACTCTCTTCCCTGGGACAGCAGCCCAAAGTTCACATAGAGCAACATGTTGCCACAAAAAGTAATAATACATTTTCATTTATGTGATGATGGATAAGGTGGTGAAGTTAAAGAACAGCCATCTATAGTCAGTCAAGTGGTTGACAATATAATTGGGTTCAGATGCAAAACATCATGCTGTCACACGACAAAGGTGAAGGAGTCATGACAAAGAACACTGGTTTAATGAGTTGACCCCCATTCCATCACCAGGAGGTGATATTTACAAACACTACCTCACTGAGGAGCTGAACGCCATTGCCCACAGTTGTTGTTTTTTTTGGGGGGAGGGGTGGGGGTGGGGGGGGGATTGGTTGATATGGATACTTATACAGCGCCTAACTTCAGTCGGAGACCAAGCTCTAAGCGCTTTACAAACACGGGGTCATTTGCACAACAGGCTGCCTACCTGGGTAGAGCCAACTGATGGCTGCCATAGGGTGCTCATCATTCATTTCCTGTGTCATTCAATCACGCACACATACACACTCAGACAAACATGAAACATTTTATGTATATGACCGTTTTGTTTATTCACCCCACCATGCAGGCAGCGATACTCCGTTTTTGGGGGTGTGCATGCTGGGTATGTTCTCGTTTCCATAACCCACCAAATGCTGACATGGATTACACGATCTCTAAAGTGTTAAAGTGTGTATCTGATCTTCTGCGTGCATATACACATGAATGGGGTTCAGGCACTGGCAGGTCTGCACATATGTTGACCTGGGAGATCAGAAAAATCTCCACCCTTTACCCACCAGGCACCATCGAGATTTGAACCCAGGACCCTCAGATTGAAAGTCCAACGCTTTAACCATTTTCCTATTGCGCCCGTCAAGGGGGTTAACAAGGAAGATGTGAGATGGGAAAAGGTGTGTAAAAAGGGTTGATGGAAAGGAAACTCATGGCGCTGCAGGGGGGGGGGGGGGGAAGTCATGGTGCAAAGTGTTTAGGAGGAAAACTGATGAGCGACTGATAAAGTAAAAGGATAATGAAGGGGACAGAGAGGGAGGGAGATGAAGCATGTGGGAGGCAGCAGGGACCAGTGACAAGGGGGAAGTGCAGTGTGTGTATAAGTTTGGGTGTGTGCCTGTCGCGTGCATGTGGGTGGGTGGGTGTGCCCTAACTCACATGTGAAAGGGTGTGTGTCTGTCTGTCTGCATGTGTTGTGAGAACAACACTTACGAGTCACAATGTGAAGGAAAGGGAGGGAAAGAGGGAAGAGAGAGAAGCATTTTCTCTCTCTCTCTCTCTCTCTCTCTCACTCACTCACTCACACACACACACACACACACACACACACAACAACAACAACAACAACAACAAATGGGCCAGGATAAAGTTACCTACATCACGTTTTTTGCTCAAACTCCAAGTTAATTCAAAATTCTACACGTACCAAACGTCAGAGTGAATAGGGAACAACCAAGAGAGAGGCGTGAGACTGTGAGGAAGAGATACCCTGACAATGTTTTTGTGTACAGTGAAACAGGATACAGGTTTGCCATAAAATGCATGGACATATGGTGAGCCAGACATTACAATTTGAGAGCCTACGCGAGCACATAAACCACAACTGAACAGGTTTTCATGTTGTTCTGGGAATCAGAAGAAATGTACAACGGAAACAAGCTATACTGGTGCTGTGTTCTTCAATAATGGTGCAGCTCTAATTGTATATATTCCATTAAAAGACTTGCAGTAAATAATATACAAAAAGACAAAACTGAAGATGGTAAAACTACCAGAAATTGTTTTTGTTACATAAATTTATGAATCAGTCCTTTGTCCAAGCAAAAGATTAGTATGCATGTGCACATGTACTCACATATTCACACATTTGCATTGGTGTGCTTGCATGCGCAAATGAAAAGATTCCCAATCTTGTCACTGATTAATCTGACACAGTCTAATGCTCTATTCTAATGAGAAGTCAAAACCTTTTGTATTTTTTCACATTTGAATGCTATCCAACACACTTATACAAAATGTGCACACACATACACACACACACACACACACGCACGCACGCATGCAAGCATGCGCGCACACAACATACAAACAATGGATATCTACAAAGATATCCAAACAAACATACAAGCTGTTTGCAGAATGTTGGATTTTTTCAAATGAGCTAGAATTTCAAACATGCTATACTCGTTTGTCTGCATCTGAGAAAGATTTGTAATGGTGCTGTGTGTGTGTGTGTGTGTGTGTGTGTGTGTGTGCAAAAAAATCAAAGAAGCCCTCTCTTTAGACAGGTACAACAGCTGAGTGGTTAAAGCGCTGGACTGTCATTCCTAGGGTCCTGGGTTCAATTCCAATTTCAGCACCTGGTGGATACTTGTTGGAGTTTTTTTTCTGTCCTGCATGGTTAGCATATATGCAGACATGTTACTGCCTTCATCCCCTTCATGTGTATACACAAGCAACGGATCAAACATGAACATTAAAGATCCTGCAGTCCATGTCATTCGCTGAGTAATGAAAACACAAACTTATCCAGCAAGCACACCCCAAAAACAGAGTACAGCTGCCTCATGGCAGGGTAAAAACCCACTCATGCATACCAGTGAATGTAGGAATTGAAGCTTATGAACACAGAGACTGAGAAAGAAAACAAATCTTGTTAAAAACAAAAATTTAATCCACTTTTTTTTTTTCTGCCCCAATAGTATGCAGCTCTTCTGTTCACAAATTTTTGTGAGTAAACTTTTACATGCAAAACAGTTACTGCCATGCCATTCAGGCAGACATGGTCCCTTTCCAAAGAGCTGGGATATAAACAATGAACTTCACAGATACACAGGGCAGATGTTTATGCTCTAACCACCGGGCTCTCATGCCAAACTCATCTTCTCTGTGTGTGTGTGTGTGTGTGTGTGTGTGTGTGTGTGTGTGTGTTTGGGGGACCAGGAGGGGGTGGGGGTGGGGAGGTATTGTGTCTGTGTGTGTCAGAGGAGGTGGGGGGTCTGTATATATGCACACCTGCATCCAGTTCTACCTCAACAGACAAGCTGTTATACCCAGAGGTTTTGTTGTTGTTTTTATATACATACACATCCATCCATACACACAGTTCAGACATCATTCACACCAGCATCAAAACAATGTGACCTTATCCATTCTACTGCATGAAAATGTTTCTTTTTAATCCAGTCAAAAACAAATTCTGGACCTACCATACACACAAATAACAAGAAGTCTAAGCTCCGGACCTACCATGCACACAAACAACAAGAAATTCTAAGCTCTGGACCTACCATGCGCACAAACAACAAGAAGTTTTAAGCTCTGGACCTACCATGCGCACAAACTCGCGGTAGGTGATGAGCTGGTTGGCATCTTCATCGGCTTTGGCCAAGAGCTGGTCCATGCGATCCCGCGAAATGTGTTCCAACAGTCCTTCATCCTCCAGCTCTCGGCGAAGCTCCCCCACCTCAATCCCTTTGGATCCATGCTGACCAGTGTGATGGCCATGACAAAAATTGATTTATGAAAATTAATGAGGGGGATCATGTCAATCAATTCGCCATAACCTGTGTCATTATGGTTATTATTATGATTATTGTTATCATCCTAACACATTTCTATGGGTGAGAGTGACTGATTTTTTAAAATATTTTTTCTATACTTAAAAGTTTGTGGCCAGGGGGGGTGTTGCAGGAGTGAACTTAGCAACGCTAAGTTTGCTTATTGTTATGAATGTCCCTAACTCCATGGTAAATTCCATACTTAGGAACAACTCTAAACAAACTTAGCACTGCAAAGATCGCCTCATGCAATTCCGCTCTGGGTCCAAGGGCTGCAAAACCAAAGTGTGCGTCTTCATACAGAAACAAAGTAAAATAAAGGAACAAAAACTTTGTCAATACAGAAATCTGTCTGATTAGGAAATACTCACAACTTTATAATTATTATGTATCTTTCCTGTGGTACAAGCTGGAAACATAATATCAATTTAATAATTTTACATTACATATTCACATTCAAGGACAGAAAAATAAATGTATACTTCAATACAGAGAACAGAGGAGAGGTAACCTTAAATCATTAAAACAATACATTAAACATTAACAGATAAAACAAACATTACAGTTGCTTGGCATACCTTTTGCACAAATCATTTAACTGATGCATATGTGTATAGTATTCAGTGTGTGTGTGTGTGTGTGTGTGTGTGTGTGCGCGCGCGCGTGCATGTGTGTGTTGACTTTTTTCTTTCCTTTTTTAAGGGGGATGGGGGTTGGGGTTGAGGTTTTGTTGTTGTTGTTGTTTTGTTTTTTAATGATCGATGGTGTGACAACATGATACAAGTATTACTATAAAATATGTAACACCCACAAAAAAGTATGTAAAAAGCAAAATATCCATATCTACACTTCAATATCCTTGCAGGAGTCAGTCACTGCAAATAACCAGAAGTTCAACAGGTTCAGTTCTTTCCACAATGATTTCCTGCCATTAACTTTCATTCAGTCAAGACAATCTTTTTTCCCCCTCTTTTTCTTTTTAATAGTGTCAAGCTTTCAACCAAAAGCAAGATATAAGATTCATTCATCCACCAATCATCCACTGACTCTATTCAAACTCCTCTGGACAGAAGTCAAGAAAAGAAATGCTCCAGCGATCACAACCGTGACAGCAAGCGGTTAACACCCCATTCACATCAAAAGTTCATGGAGACAACATAGCAATACGTGGCTTGGCAATGGCTTTGTGGGATTTAAAAACAGCAGGGACCCTTTCAGGCAGCTGTCAAACAGCACACCATGCAATTGCAGCGCCCATCTGAAAGGGACGAAAAATGTTTCTGTGGACTTCCTTACAGACAGAGGTTAGAAAGCACAGCACATAAGACTCATAAACACAGGTACCTGTTTTATGGATGAATGTTAAAGCAGATGGAAATGTCCAAAGCTTCTGCGCTGTGTTTTTGTATGACATGGTGAATATATAGCACGTTTTACGAGCTGAATTTCATGAAATTTATTATGAAAACTACATCTTGCACTTCCAGCATCTTATTCAACTGCATGAATTGTCTTGAAATAAAAACTAAAATTAAACTTTCTATACATTCTTAACACTATAACTTTATTACCTTTAAGTGAATAACTATGCACTGTCTTAAGAAAAAAAAGGCACTAAAAAAACTTCTGTTTTAAAAGGTAGAACTAAGTAAATCTTAGCTTTATATACTGCGTGTTTCTTAACAGATAGGCAGAAATACTCTTGGCAAATGGGAAAATATTGCAAAGCAAAATGCAGATGATGTATTTCAACCAAAAAAAAAACACTGATACCCTGTGCTTTATTGCATAGGTGATGTTTCCATTAAAATGTCACCAATTTTGTGTGTGTAATAAAAGCTTAACTCATTGAGACCTGCACATGAGCAATGTTCGGGTGTCAAAATTAGTTTCACTGAAACGGTTTCGGACTTTCCACATTCCTATTTGCTAGCAAAGGGAACTATCTTCTGCAGTATTTCTAGCTGATCCACAACTATCAAAATGGAGAAAGAACCGGTCCGTCGTTCTGTGTATATTTTCTGCATTTTTCCACATGTATATGGCAAGGAATTCTGACGAGACTTTGAACTCCCTGGGGTTGAACAGGTTTAAAAAACCAGGGCTGGGATGCATGAGGGATCCTAGCAGTGTTAAGTTTGCTTTGCATTAACAATGTTCTTAACTCCACGCTTACTCCAAATACTAAGGAACCTTCTTAACTATAAGTAAACTTAGCACTGCAAAGATTTCTCATACAACTCAGCCAAGTGATATTCCATGAAAATGTAATGGTAACGTTTGCTCTAAAAAAAAAATTTTTTTTTTAATGCCCATACACTTAGTACTTATGTTTCTTATCATTTTCAATCAATTCGCATACATGTACACATATAAAATGGAGTAAATAAAAAGTGTGAACTAAGAAACTTCTGTGTCCTTGAAAGGATAGGAAAGAATTTATAAACTAATTTCATAAATCATGTAAATGTGAATCAGAAATGCAACCAATCAGAAAATGTACCAGTTCAGTGGTACTCAGTTGAGTAGCAGAAGTACATCATGTGACATGATTTCTCTTGATTAAAACTGTTTCCAGCTTTGAAAGCTGTGTAAGTACAGTACAGATGTACACACTGACATAGATTGTATTATATATTATTAATCATTTGAAATAAAAGTGTATGAGGTTTTTTTCATGTGTGCAAGTGTGCCTGTACATGTGTGTTAACTTTTGTGAGGAAAAAAAAAGAGGCGGAAATGAAGAGAGAGTGAGAGAAAGAGAGAGAAAGACTAAAGAGGGAGAAGAAAGAGAGAGAGAGAGACAGAAGGAAGAGACTTGACAGAGAGATACAGATTTACACGCTAAAAAAATTGTTTAAATAATAATAATAATAATAAAACAGAAAAATACAGAAGACAAAATACAGACCACATTAATGATTAATGCATTTATATGTATGTGTGAATAAATATGTATATATGTGCATGCGTAATATAAATATATATGTGTGCATGTCTAGATCTATACAAATAAATGCAAATGAAGCATCTCTGTGCTCAGATATAGTAAGTGCATTTTTCTAAGTGTTATTAATAATCAACAAAACAAGTTTTTGCACATGTAAATATGTATGCATGTAAGCACACACACACACACACACACACACACACACACACACAAAGCGCATGCATGCACAATAAAACAATGACATTCACAAACTCACGAACTTCTGTATACTAAGAACCCAATACACCATTTCTTTTCTTCTTCCTTTTACAAAAATCTTGCCACAAAGCATATTTGGCTAAACCCATTCACTGAAAGCACGCTCATACACCAACACCTCTAATCCCTAGACTAAACAAGCACTCCATGCTACAACAGGCAGATTGTTGATTCAAGGGCAAGCTATTTCAACATTGTAATTGTTCACCTATCTCAGGAATTGTATATCCAACACTGCAAAATCAACCGCAGAGTACATGAGGGATCACATATATTAACAGTATATGCTTGCAAACAAAACTGACAACACAAAAAACCTTCATGTCATGGATTCTGGATTCTATGGCATGTGTAGATACTTTTTTCTGCATCCTCATCATTGTCACACACACACACACACACACACACACACACACACACACACACACACAACTCACAATATTGCTCTCACTTTCGTTCAAAGATGTGTTTACCTGGTAGCAATCTTCTGAGGAAGCCACAACACTTTCATGATATTGTTGACAAAATCAGTAAATGGATCGACCCAAAGTTCCCCCTGCCCCCTACCCTGTCCCCACCAAAAAAAAGGAAAGAAGGGAAAGGAAAGAAGGTAAGAAAGAAGGTAAGGGAGAGTATCAGGAGGGCGGGGCAGCTTTTGAGGAAGCTGAACAAAAGGAGTCATTCTGTCCGTATCTCAGTAGAAGGCTTCACACTACATCGCGTCAGGTAATGGTGATGTGCCAATTAACTGTGATGTGCCTGACAAGTTTTGAAAGCAAAGTGGAGGGAACCCTTGAAACTGTGTGCTCCGTGATCTTGCATGCAACTGAGGCCACTAAAAAAATTTTTTTTTCAAAGAACCAACAAACAATTAAAAACAAGTGGAGGGAACCCATCTCTCCAGCGACAATTCACTTTGTTCTGATAGATCACTCCCTGTTTATCACTCTGTTCTCATGTCTCTTCTTCTTCTTCTTTTATTTATTTATATATTCAATGATATTTGAACCAATAAGTAAGTCAACATGTATGCTGTTGCATATGTTGTTGTTTTTCCTAACACAAGGCATCACATAAAGAAGATCTTAAGCCTAAAGCACACACAAAAATGCACACACATAAGTGTCATGCATACAGTCACACTAAGAGATGTATCTGTGCTTGCATAACACACACACACACACACACACACACACACGCGCGCACGCGCGTGCGCAACACAACAAAACATTCCGCATGCAAGCCACAGTAAAAGAGATCAAATTCACAGTCAATGAGTCAGTGCAATACAGCTGAAGTTGATGTCAGTGACGCGCAAAAGTTTTGTGGAGTGCACAAAAATGTTTCATGGCTTGAAATATCTCTTTCATAAAAGCATTTATTTTCTGCGGCATCTGGTAATCCACTACTTCTTCAAATGTATTCAGCCAGTGGCATATGTTTTTCTTACTAGCTCAAGTTTTCAGAGACCATTTTGTCATTTTGTGTGCATCCAACTCCAAGCCACCATCATCTTGCAGGGTTTTGTTGTTGCTTCTGCCTAATGTGTATAATCTGTTCTTCTTTCTTTAATTTAACGTCTGTTCACTTTGAGTGATATCAGATGTTTTCTCTGTGTGTGTGTGTGTGTGTGTGTGTGTGTGTGTGTGTGTGCATGTGTGTGTGTGTGTGTGTGTGCATGTGTGTGTGTGTGTGTGTTTTGTTTTTTTTGTGTGTGTGTGTGTAGTGTGTGTGTGTGTGTGTGTGTGTGCGTGCGCATGCGTGCAAGCCAGCATGTGTGTGTGCTTTTATTATCTCTTCTTTCTTTTTTTCATTTCCTTTCACAACTGTCAAAAAAAAAAAACTACCAATATACCATTTACCTGGGACACCCTGTACCTGTTGTAAATTGATTTTTCCATCACTAACCAATTTACTAAATTAAGCAACAGTCCATAAGATGCGGCAGATTCTATCATGGCCACCACGATCACAACGGCTCTGACCCTTATTTGCCTATGACCTCTCAAAACCCTAAACCTACCAGTTAGCATTCGTGAGAAAATGCCTGTGTTTTACAATAATCAAGTTTTGCCTTGGACACGCAGACAACTTAGAAAAGATTATTCTATTTACTTTCATTGTTTACATCATGCGCAGCTCAAACTGAAGCTCTGTGCCAACAAGTGAAAAACACAAACTGTTCTCAAAGTTCCAACATGCAATCAATTACAGTATCATTTTACTATACACACTGACCAACACTTTGTGACAAAATAAGTGGATGCTTTGGAGGAAACAGCCCTACACATAAATCCAAGGTCGGAAAAAGAAGACAGGTCACACTTGTTTTAAAAAGACTTATAAAAACGCATACAGAAATGACTGCACATTGATTTTTTTTTAAATTACATTTTTTTTAATTGGATAGAAGAGGATTGGGACAGGTTTAAAAACATACCTTCTCAAAGATTGGCTTGAAATTCTGAAACAAAAAAGAACAAAGAATAAAAAGAATGATTTAAAAACAGCATCACGTTATTCTCTGTTTAAAACACACAGCACTTACCAAGAAATAGTGGTCTATGTTTCTATTTCATGGGAAACACGCTCATGCCCACAAACACATGTATGCAAGTTTATATTGACTCACACATGTATATACACACACTTGCATGTGCTTTACACACACACACACACACACACACACACACACCAACAGTATAAGAAAAATATTCTAATAACTTGTCTTATCAGCCAAGAAGCATGCACCTGACATGTATCAGAAACAATACACATTTTGTTATAGGAACAATACCACACAAAGAACTCACACAAGCAAACTGTTAAGTAAAAAAACAAAACAAAAGAACAAAAATAAATTAACTCATAATATTTATAAACAGCAGACAGAAATGCACACACACACACACACACACACACACACACACACATATGTAAACAATATAAACACACACACACATATACACACAGTGTGCGTTCAGAGACACTCACACACACAGTATGCATACAGAGACACAGAAACACATGTATACACACACACACACACACACACACACACATTCACTCACACACACAGTATGCATACAGACCCTCACACACAGAGTATGCATACAGAGACACAGACACACACACACATGTACACACAGACAGACACACACAGAGCCACAAACACAGTACACACACACACACACACACAGCGTTCACATATACACTCACACACAAACACAGTACATACACACACACGCATGTGCTGACACGCACACACACACACACAAAGTGCAACAGACAACACTTGACAAACAGCTGTTGAAATGAATATTCACGAGAACTAGCAAGAATAAACCACAGCCAAACACAGAGCTCTACTTGTCAATTAATATGCGAAAAGAAGAATACGAAAGGAGGCGGGAGTCAAGTTTAGCTGAGAGATCTGAAAATGAATAGGAACCGGGTCAATGAGCCTATTCACTGCTAATTCAGAGCCAACACTCAATAGCAATGCTCACTCTGTAGTATATCAAATGAATAAGCCTATAAATTATGGATTCCAATGTTAATGGCTCATTCTGGCGGAAGTAGTTCTCGGCCCATTTCATGTCCCACTGTCAACTTACAACTGCCATGGGCAATCTGTCACCACCATGGTCACCCACCGTGAGAAACCATGTGTAACAGGAAAGCTAACATTGCCTGTAGTTCACTTGTGTGACACAGTGTGTGTCTGTGTGAGTGAGAAGAAATACATGCGTGTGTGGGTGGGTGATCATGAATATGTGCATGCATACTTTAAAAGTGTGCGTTTCTCTGTATATTTATGTGCATATATATACATATATATATATATATATATATATATATATATATATGTGAATACACATGTGGGACAGGAAGGGTGAAAGTGTGCGTGCACAAGTGCTGATGTTACTGAGTTACAGCATGCGAGTTGTGATTGTAGTATACACACATATGAGTAATAGAGAAATTATCAAAACAGCAAGTGCTAAGAGTCAAGTGGTCCACACTGGGACCTCTGAGTGTCTGGATCCTGTCAGCCTCACACAATGGCAGAGTCTGTATACCATGCTGCACCATTCACAATAATACATAGTAAACACAGCCGAAAGAAGCAAAGGTGGTCCCTATTCCCTGACATTTGTAACCCAATGGCTCTGACTCATCATATTATCTTCTCCAGTCTAAGGGCTATTTTGTTAAAAGTCACCACAAATCACCTTGCTTTCTTCTTCTTCTGCTGGTAGTTAATCTTTTCTTTTTCCATATTTTGTGAATAGGTGGTGCATCTATGTGTGTTAGTTAGAGAGAGAAAGAGAGAGGGAGAGAGAGAGAAAAATAAGTGTGTGTGTGTGTGTGTGTGTAAACGAGAGAGAGAAATTCAAGATTCAAGATGGTTTATTCATGTATAGGCCAAGGCCCCTTATGAAGGGGTATGTGAACATTATAATCATATAAACATCACATAACAATCCAAGTAACAAACTGTCAAACAGAAATATAGCTAAATTGCACCTAATTTCAAAATAAAGAACAATCACTTTTCTTATGAAGTCGCTGTTTCTCGGAAGTTGAAAGCTTTGCATAAAAATAAAGAAAAATTTCGAACAGTTTCAGGAGTTTGAAGACATGAATAAAATCAATTCAAACATTGTAGGTTGTCTAAAATATTTAGGCTTAATAAATTATTCTCTAATGTCCCTTAAAGCCAGGCAACAAAGAAAAAAATGCATCTCATTTTCTTGTGCGTCTTCACATAATGGACAAATTAAATCACTGTCATTACTTGTTCTGTATCTGTAATGATGGACCGCTAATTCATAAATACCTAGTCTGAATCTTGTTGTTACATACTTTAAATGTCTATCCATGTTCAATACAAAGTACGGTTTCAGGTCAGACACATTACAAAAGTTCTTATAAAAACTAAATCTTTCACTGTTTTGGATATGGTCAGACCATTTCTGCCATCTACAATCAATCAGTCGCTGGTGAAAAGTAGAAATGGCTGCTTTAATGAGAGAGAGAGCGAGAGCCCTCAACTGTGTACATGCCCATATGCATGTAGATGTATTCTCCATATTTTCCACATACTTCTTTCTGCTCACACAACCTTTTAGTATGGAGTTTTGGCCTAGTGGTAATGCATCTGCCTTGGAAGTAAGAGAATCAGAGTGCAGTGGTTCTGATCCCATACTCGTAAATATTTTCTCCTCCACTATACCTTGGATGATGGTACGGATGCTAGTCATTTGAACCGAGGTCCCATGTGCTGCATCAGTGCTCTTAGCGCATGTAGAAGAACTCACAACAACAAGAGGAGTTGTCCTTGGCAAAATTCTGTGGAAAATCCACTTAAATAGAAAAAGAAATACCCTTCTAAGCAGATTTTTTTTTGTAGTAGGTAGCATTTTCACTGTAGCTATGATCTCTTCCTAAGGAGTGCATAGTGAATTTCACACAGTGAAATCTGTTGCCAGTGACAAAAGAGTAATACACTGCGATAAAATATAACAAATGCCTTAAGACTGTGTTCACATTATGCATACCTATAGATATTATGATATGGATTGGTGCTGTAAACATTGAAGTATTTAAAGTGGGTTTGTTTTCTTAACTGAAAAAAGTTTTGTTTTTTTATTGAAAAAAATTAAAACCTTTCAAAATAACAAGACACTAAATATACTTGAACTGCCCAAAAAGAATATCAAAGTTTTGATACAGTCTCTGGGTGCATCTTTCTAATTCTATAAATCAGTCAGTCCTGCTCGCGTTTGCTGCAAAACCTTCCTCCACTCTCTACCGCACCGTCACAAGACCACAGTGTACGGTGCGCGCAGTTCCAGACACGTTTAGGTTTCATATTTATAGTATGAAGGGCATGGAACTGCATCGGCCGCACAAAATAATCTGGTTTCCAAACAAAATCGAAGCCATCCAACAAGTTCCGCATAAAACAGTATCAGCGAGACATGTGCAAAAGGAAACACAAACAGCCGATATAAACGCACGCCGGTAAAGGCAAACAACAACAAAAAACAAGGACACGGAAATTAATATAGATCTATATATATATATATATATTATTGAAAAAGTACCCACCTCATCCAATTCACTTCTCAACGTGCTAAGCTCCATAGCTGCGTCCTCGCGACTGAGGTTTCGGCTATACCTCGATTGCTTTGAGGTCGCCATCCTCGTAAAATAATACTTTAACGATCTCCTTTCGGTCACAAACAAGACAAGAAGGAGGGACACACCTCCACACCCACTGGCAACGGTTCAACTTCCCGCGACGGGGCTGGAAGTTGCCTCAGCCCACCGTGCCCTTTCCTTTCTTTTCCACTGCAGCCCGCCGCAAAAACCACTGACCTGTTTCGTTTCTCGTCTGCTCAGATCGCGGGGCCAACGCGAGAATTCAACACGTTCGCCCGGTGCGTGCGTATCTCGTTGGTAACTCACTGCTATCTATCAGACTGCAAGCTGTTTTCTTTGCCCCAAAGCCTCCACCACCTGCTGGTCTCTGCCGTTCATTTTGGAGGGGTCTTGTGCAGCGTAGCGTGGCTTTTTTCTTTCTTTCTTTCTTTTTCACCCTCCCCCCCCGCCCTTTTTTTTCTTTTTTTTTTTCCCCCGTTGCTCGACATGACTTGTCGACAGAATATTGAATAGTTTCCCTTGTTGCAGTCACTTTCGCTTTCGTGTTGGAAAGATAGTCAAGCCATACCAATTTGGCCATTGTTCGTTTTACTTGTCATGTGATAAAACTATAACAGATAGAATGTTTACCATAGTAAGTCTGGTGCCCCCTTCACTGGCTATTGGAAAATTGACGTTTGAGAGTTTCAGTTTTCAACAGCGCCGCGGAGCCCTTGCTTATAATCTGGAACCTCAGTTATGTCAGTAAATGCTGCCGACGGACCTGAGGCCCCTGAATTTGGTACACTTCAAGCAGGACTCCGTCCATAGTGCCATTAGATAAGCTCTAAGGATACTGGAAGACACTGTCAGAAAGTCTTTTGCTTCCAGACCAGTGGCTGCCAATGATATGGAAATCGAACTGGCTGTTGGTTGATCAGCCAAATGCAGCACTGAAAAAGTCCTATGATTATGTATATATATATGTGTGTGTACTGGTGTCAAAGTGGCCTCCAGATGTCCTCCAAAGACCTGCCAGATACCTCCACAGATTTCATATTTTCTTAGTTGCTGATTTTTTTGTTTTTTTTTTTAAATCAGTCTCAGTATTTTTCATAGCTTTTGGCTGGCTGGTGAACCATCAAGTAGTACGTCCTCAAATGTGATGGACTGAAGT
>NC_134889.1:19745661-19793161 GCF_041734735.1 Babylonia areolata | reverse complement strand
CACGTCACAGTCTTGGACAATGGCCTGCGAGTGGCTTCAGAAAACAAGTTTGGACAGTTTTGCACTGTTGGAGGTGAGAATTTACATTCTGGCATTAAATAAAGGCTGTTTCCAAATCTTAGTTATGATCAAACTGGGGACCTTCTACTTCTAGTTTTACATTCATGGTAAATGGTAAAGATTTTTGTGTCATTTGAAATTAAGCTTTCTCTCTTGTGCAACAGTTTCTAACTCTAAAGTGAGTTTTAGTATTGAAGTCATTGATTTATTTTTTCTTCTTTTTAAAATTTTTTTATAATTTTTATTTTTTAAGCTGATATGGTGAAATGTATATCAAATCAGTTTGTTCGCCTTGATGTCTCTTTGAAAATGAGAGTGAAACTTTGATTTACCCATCACCACACTGCTGCCATTCTACTTCTTTTCTTTCTTTTGTTTCTGCCTTCTCAGGTGTATAGACTTTATGTAACATTTTTGGGTTGTTGTGTTTTTTTTGTTTTTTGACTCACTTGTGAAACAAAATGAGTCTATGTTTTAACCTGGTGTTCGGTTGTCTGTGTGTGTGTGTCTGTGGTAAACTTTAACATTGCCATTTTCTCTGGAAGTACTTTGTCTTCCAATACCAAAATTGGTTTAAACATAGTATGAAAAAAAATCTTCACAGTCATACCAATAATAGGTTGTAAGTCTCCCAAATTAAGCCATATTTCTGAATCATTAACGGTTTATTTCATTGAGATGTGCTCGGAAATCCGAAAATTCTAAAAACCGCTTTCCACTGAGTTTGGCCAACTAGAAGGTAGGTTGTTTTCAAAGATGACATGACCTCATGTTTCTTGTTCACAATTAAAAGGAAAGAAACACAAATTCTGGACAGAACACTTACAGTGATACTAGCTACACCATTGATGTGTTTACTGCATATAAATATTCTAAAGTGGACACTGAATTAACTGGAATGAACATTAAAGAAAAATTGAATCAGTCATTTCTTTCAGCCCGTTGTAGACTGGTTTGTGCAGATCTAGAGATCTACCATGTGTTGGGGTGTGCTTGAAGGCGATGGCAACGTCTCCTTTACCGCCGAAATAAAAGAATAATCAAGATATAATAAAACACACAAAAACATGATACAAACGATATTATTACGTTCACTCCAATCACATCTTTTTATCGCATGAAGAAGAAAACGTCAACATTGCTTTCAGTTTTAAATTTATTCATTTGATGTCAAATGTTCCGCAGCCTTGGGGATCCAATTAGTCTGCTTGCATCAGAACTGAACATGTGTGGTTCGATCTAGCTCGCATGCCTTTTTTTTTTCTTTTCTTTTTTAAATTATTTTTTCTCGCAAGCTTATCTTGTATATCATATTTAATTCAGGGCACTTTTCAACGATTTTTTTAAACCTCTTTTTTTTTTCTCCTCATGATTCCTTTACTGGACAAAGTGCGGAGCACAAGTGAGTCTTGAAGGCTTTGCCTCTTGTTTTGTTCGGGGTTTACAACCGAGGGCTTTTGTTGTTGGTTTGGTTTTGTTTTTTCATTGACTGAAATATTGCTGTGTATTTCAGTATTAATTGACTCAGGCTCTCGCTACGAGGTGGCATATCCAAGCGGAGTTTCACATTTCCTGGAAAAATTAGCCTTTGGGGTGAGTATTGTAACAAAATAAGTAATTAGTATTCTGTTTCTCAAGGATCGTTATTCAAGACTTAGTAGTCAAGACTCGAGGCTAGCCTGTTATCTGATACCAGTACCTTCACACATGTGCAGAAATTCTTTATTCCACATGTGAAAATGTCAAATAGAAATAAACTAAGTCAGAGAAAGTTTAGAAAGTGTGTACAATCAAATACGATTGGAAACACACACACACACACACACACACACACACACACACACACACACACAGTCCCTCTCCATCTCCCATCTATTGCCTACAAGTAGAACTCCTCAGTGTTCTTCCCTGTCTCTCTCTGTGAGAATCCCCTTGCCCCTCCCCCATCTCCCCCACCCCTCCCAAGTCTCTCTGCCTCCACTTCAAGAATTTCTGTCAGATACATTGATACAGACATAATCCTGAAACACCTGAATGAAGTTTGACAAGTGAACATGGTCAATGATTATGTGTTTGTTTTTTCCTCCTTCAATGTGTGTGTGTTGTTGTTGTTATTTTTCCTCCTTTTTTTGGTGGTTGATAATTATGTGGGTTTTTCTTTTCCCCTCCTTCCAGATCACCTCTGGGTACAAGAGCCGAGACTTGATCCTTCAGAAACTGGAGAAGCATGGCGGCATATGCGATAGCCAAGGCTCCAGGTGCAGTACAGTGAAATGAAATAAAATTTATTAAAAACCAGGGAAATTAGATAATAACTGTCATAAGTAGAAAGAAAAAAAAAATCTCAACTCAGAAACAAAAGTTGAACTTGATTGGATATTTTGATGGTTTCACACCATTTTCCTCAGCAGTATATATAAAGAATCAGAGAAATTAAAACCAATGTATTGGCTTGTGCTTTTATTTCACCCATCAGTTGTCATGTAAACAGCAACAACAACAAAAAGAACAGACACACACTAAAATGAAAAATTAAAAAGCAGCAAACGCATTACACAACAAGAGAGGCAAGGCCTTCAAGACTCACTTGTGATACACTTTTAAAAAAATCCAAGCTTTTTATGTATTGAGTATAATTTCAAAATGTAATGTTTAAGATGCAAAAGATCAGTTTAAAGCAAATTAAGCCCCCTAGCATTATTACAGAGTAATTTCCCTTTTTTACTATCTGCACCAAAACGTTTGCAAAATAAATAAAACTTCCATGATTAGCAAAAGAAGTTCCTGTTTGAACAAAAAATGATAATAATGACTGCTCTTGTTGTTGGGTCAGAATATCAGATCAAAGTGCCAAGTTTAGAGAATACAAAAAATATAAATATAACAGTAAATGCAGTTGCATATAATTAGGCTTCATTTTTTATTTTTTTGTGCCCATCCCAGAGGTGCAATATTGTTTTAAACAAGATGACTGGAAAGAACTGAATTTTTCCTATTTTTATGCCAAATTTGCTGTCAACTGACAAAGTATTTGCAGAGAAAATGTCAATGTTAAAGTTTACCACGGACACACAGACACACGGACACACACACACAGACAACCAAACACCGGGTTAAAACAGAGACTCACTTTGTTTACACAAGTGAGCATATTATATACATAGTTGAAATTCCATTTCATTAATGATTTTGAATGTATAATAGTCATACATAGATAAATGGTGTCTGGAAGGCCTTGCCTCTCCTGTTGTTTTTCACTTGGATTCTTCATTTGTGTTTGTATCAGAGATACTCTGGTGTATGCAGCTTCTGCAGAAACTCATGGGATTGACAGTGTGATGGACATCTTGTCCGATGTGGTGTTGAGGCCGCTCATCACGCCTGAAGAGGTAGGCAGTGACGGAGATGTGTTTGTTTATTTATGTTATTCATTCCGAGGATATACCTCCTCACCTCCTCATTCCCTCGACCGCTGGGGTCGTTGGGGGGACATGAGGAAGATGTCATAGCTCACCACGCCGTTCTGTTGGCAGCTGTCGTGAGGAGATCTGGCATCGTCATTTTGGTCCATTCCTTGACGTTGTCAGACCAGCTTTTTTTCTGCCGCCCCCGTCTGCGCCCTCCCTCTACAGTCCCTTGCAGGATGGTTTTGGAGAGGGTGTTATGTCGTATGACGTGACCAAACCATGACCAAACCGAGGATATAGTTTTTGATATTATGATTTTCATGAAATATATGCACATAATCTTTAACTTAAGTGTTTATTTGACCTTTTAACGTATGAGTTAGACTGTTGACTTCAGAGTGATGCGATTTGTGATTTATGATTGGTTCCACTTCAACACTCATTGAATGAAACAAATAACGTTACAATGTAGCCTTTCATCGAATGAAACTCTTTGGTGGCGCAGTGGGTTGTCATGTGATTAATTAACATTAATTACTACCTAGAAACTTCAACTACAGTATAGCTTGGGTGCCAAAAAGCATGTAAGCTCAATGGGAAACTGATCCAAATGGCATTTTTGTCAGTCAGCGAACAAAATTTGCCCAGTATTGGCATCACTTGGCCATTTGGCATTTTTTGTTGTTGTTTTTTTTGTTGTTTTTGTTAGTTTTGGAAAGAGTCTTCTGAGTTTGTGCAGGAGTGTGTAGATGTCTGAGTGTGAGGGGAAGGTTCTTTAACTCATTCTACACCATTTACGAGTATACTCATGATATAGATCCATCCACATCAGACTGTTTTTGAGTATTTTGTCTCAGAGCACGAAGCTAGAATGGGCTATTCTCATTCAGTTATTTCCAGGATTTATTTGGATGGGTAACAACAAGTTTTCAAATCACGCACAAATGGTTTGTTCACATGCTACATTGGCATTGTTTTCTTCTGCACTGTTATTTTTGTTCACATGCTTGCATGTGCAGCTGCACATAGGGAGGGGATGAACTTTAGTAGCTGATTTCCTATGGTAGAAAGAATTAAATCAGTGGATGATCTGCATGTATGTCTGTCCGTGTGTGTCTGTGTGGCCTGCAGATGGAGGATGCTCGGATGGCCATCTCGTTTGAGTTGGAAAGCCTGAACCTGCGGCCTGACCCGGAACCTCTCCTGATGGAACTCATCCACTCTGTGAGTGACTTGCCTGACTGACTGCTCAGTTTACTGTTGCTGCTGCTGCTGTTATTGTCTGCTGATAGTGTGCTGTTTGTTTGTTGGTTTCTCCCTCTTATCTCTGTGTATGTATGTGTGTCTGTCTGCTCCATCTGTCTGTCTGTCTGCCCGCCTCTCAGTCTATATATCTGTCTTGTTGCCCTTTCTCTTTTCTTGGCCTTTGGAATCGGGGAAGTATAACTGTAGGGGAGCTATGGTCTGGTTGTGTGTGTGTGTGTGTGTGTGTGTGTGTGTGTGTGTGTGTGTGTGTGTGTGTGTGCTGATATTTGTTTGTTTGAGTGATTGTGCAAAGACATCAAATGGTCGCTAACAGGTGGACTGACTTTGATGCGATCAAGACCTGTGACTTATGAATGTGAAATCCATTTAAAACTGTAACCTGATCAAGTCACTTACATTAAAACATTTCAAGGTTTTCTGCTTTTTTTTTTCTCAAATTCGTCAGCTGACACTGATGAAAAAACCAAAAAAGTATCATGTAAGCTGAGCAAGCATTCTCAGCACACTTACAACTTTCTGAGTAACTCTCCTGGAGTTCAGTTATCTCACTCAGTACGGCCAGTCCTCTCTTCTCTTCTACACAGACCCCTCGGATGTCCAGTGGGTGTCTGAACTGACCCAACCTTTAGCTTCCGTCGTCAGAATTGTGGTATTCTTTGTCAACATTCACCTCTACAGTATAAGAGCCTTCCACTTGCAATATTTTGATGATGGTAATTGGGGTGAAACGCTGTTAACGTCGTCTCTTTCGCCGTTCGTATGGAGAGAGTTATTCCTTGTCACTTTTGATGCAAATCTGGCCTCATTTTCATGGATATTTGTGTGTGTGTGTGTGTGTGTGTGTGTGTGTGTGCATGCATGTTTGTATGTGTGTGTGGGCTTTGTTATTGACATATTCCATTGTTTTGTTTGTGAGTCTGGATTATTGTAAGAAGCCTGTTGATGTTCATTTTTGTAACCTTTATTTTTTTCCATATTTATCTGTTACTTGTTAGTGTGCTGAGGAGGTAGAGCACACTATCAATAAAATATCCTTTGTTATTATTGTTATTGGTACTAGTTGTAGTATTGTGATTATTATTATGCAGCTTAAGTAAATGGATATATTGAGTATCATAAAGTTGAAATAAATGAGTACAGATTGACAGTGAGTTCAAATCTGATGTGGTATTAGCTCTCAACTGAAGTAAAAAATAACATTGATTGTGAAAGTCAAAGGTCACATCAGCAGTAATAATTCATTTGTGTGGATAGAAACTTCATGCATGTTTAAAAACAACAACAACAAAGCAACAACAACAACAACAACAACAATTTGGTTCACTTTTCACTATCAAGCATCAAATGTCAAAAAGAGTCTGTTGAATATGATTGATTATTTGGATCTTGGCCTTTTCTCGCAGCTGTGAGGTAAAGAATTCCATTTTTTGACTCAATTGTGTAAACAAAGTGAGTCTATGTTTTAACCCGGTGTTCGGTTGTCTGTGTGTGGGTGTGTGTGTGTGTGTGTCTGTGGTAAACTTTAACATTGCCATTTTCTCTGCAAATACTTTGTCAGTTGACACCAAATTAGGCATAAAAATAGGAAAAATTCAGTTCTTTCCAGTCATCTTGTTTAAAACAATACTGCACCTCTGGAATGGGCACAAAAAAAATAAAAAATGAAGCCTAATTATATGCAAACTGCATTTACTGTTATATTTATATTTTTTGTATTCTCTAAACTTGGCACTTTGATCTGATATTCTGACCCAACAACAAGAGCAGTCATTATTATCATTTTTTGTTCCAACAGGAACTTCTTTTGCTAAACATGGAAGTTTTATTCATTTTGCAAACATTTTGGTGCAGATAGTAAAAAAGGGAAATTACTCTGTAATTAATGCTAGGGGACTTAATTCGCTTTAAACTGATCTTTCTCATCTTAAACATTACATTTTGAAATTATACTCAATACATAAAAAAAGCTTGGATTTTTTTTTTAAAGTGTATCACAAGTGAGTCTTGAAGGCCTTGCCTCTCTTGTTTAAAAACATGTGGGCTTGTTTCATGGGCTGACTGCAGTGAAGAGATGCAACACCAGTTCTCAAAACAGCTGCAGTCCTACTCATTCTTACTTGTTGAAGGGGGAATAGGCCCCTTGATGTATTCCCTGTGATGAGCCTCTCACCGTGAAACACGTGCTCCTTGACTGTTGGGATCTGCATGACGTTAGATACAGACATTACATGGCGGTTTCTCTGAAGACTTTTGTTTCCTGATGTCCCTCCGTGGACGCTGATGGACTTCTTGAAAGAAGTGAACATTTTTAATCAGATTCGAAGGTTTTAAACTATGGAAGGTTTTTAAAACTTTGAGTGGATTTTTTATTTTTTTAATATAATTTATTTACCCTTCACTTGCAGTAGGTATTGACGTGGCGATAGCCTTGAGATGGCCTCAGTGGTTGGCAAGGCTCCAAGCACCATAATTTGATTTGATTTCAGCTGCAGTCCAGTGCAGTAAAACTTGAACAAAATCTTTTTTTTTTTTTTAATTCTTTTGTTATTTTTCAGGCTGCATATCGAGACAACACGCTGGGCCTTCCCAAAACCTGCCCAGAGGAGAACGTATCCCGGATCAGTCAGCAGACCCTGTACCAGTTCATGAAATCTATCCACACCCCACAGCGCATGGTGGTGGCGGGGGTGGGGGTGGAACACCAGTGCCTGGTGGACCTGTGTCAGAAGTACTTCCTGCGCAACAAGAGCGCCATCTGGGAGGAGCGAGCGGAACTGGTTGGAGGGGAGGCAAAGCCCGTGGACAAGTCTGTCTCACAGTACACTGGGGGCATTATCACGGTGAGGCCTGGGGAGTCATGAGCGTTCTTGTGTGTGTGTTTTGTGTGTGTCAGAATCAGAATCAGAATCAATTTTAATGTCAGTTAAACAGTAACAAATTTTATAAGACAACACATGCAAAGTTACATATACCACACACAAATAGCAAATCAAAATAATTATAAATGAATATAGTACAAGAGTTGTGTGTGTGTGTGTGCTGTGTGTTTTATGTATGTGCTGTATTTTTATATATGTATTTGACGAATTATGAGCGGAGAAAGAGAAACGTTGATATTTAGGAGATTGAAACGCTGGAAAACGGAGTATGGCTGCCAAAATGAAAAGCCCACTTGAAGATATGAATGAACATGGAAGTTGCAGCCCATGAACAAAAAGAAAAAGTACAGAAACATGTGTTTTTTTCTGTGTCAGATTTTCAGAAGTACATAAAAGTTATTGTGTTTGTCAGTGTCAGGATGGCAAAGAATAAAAAATCATTTGCCTTGTGAGACAAGAACAAGAATAAATTGATTTTTGGGAAAAAAATTTTTTTTTTCCTTGCATGATGTGAAGCATAGCACAGTGACTTATGTCAAAGATGTTAGTCTGTCTTTGATTGTGTACAGTTTCACTTTCAGTTTCTCAAGGAGGCACCACTGTATTTGAACAAATCCATGTACAAGACTCCACATCTGCAAGGCAGATGGCTGACCAGCAGCATAACCCAACCCATGCTTAGTTAGACTTGGAGTGCATGCATATATATTTGTGAACCTGTCAGAGTGGACTTCTTCCATTGAGTTTTGCCAGAGGACAAGGCTTTTGTTGCCATGTGTTCTTTTTTTCAGTACGCCAAGTGCGTGCTGCACACTGGACCTCAGGGTTTATCGTCGCATCTGAATGACTAGACGCTCAGTTTGATTTTCCAGTCAAAGTCAGGAGAATGGGTAAGAACAGGACCCCCTGATGGGCCCTTCATTGACAGATAAGTGTGTTAACTGTGGAGTGATGGCTTTGAGGTAATGCGTCTACATAGGAAGCAAGAGAATTTGAGTGCACTGGTTTGAATCCCGGCACAGTCGCCAGTATTTCTCCCCCTCCACTAGACCTTGAATGGTGGTCTGGACGCTTGCCATTCGGATGAGACGATAAACCAAGGTCCTGTGTGTAGCATGCACTTAGCACATGTAAAAGAACCCTCAGCATCAAAAGGGTTGTCCCTGGCAAAATTCTGTAGAAAAATCCACTTCGATAGGAAAACAAATAATAAAAACTGCAGGCAGGAAAAAAAAACAAAAAAAAAGGGGCGACGCTTGCAGTGTAATGACGCGCTCTCCCTGGGGAGAGCAGCCTGAATTTCACACTGTCACTGTTGTGACAAAAAAAGAGTAATACAATACAATACAATACTAAACAATAACCATTCTGCCACTTTTTTGTGTACAGGTGGAGAAGGACCTGTCCAACGTCAGCCTGGGCCCCACCCCAATGCCGGAACTGGCTCACCTGGTGGTGGGTCTGGAGAGCTGCTCCCACCGCGACCCCGACTTCATTGCCTTCTGCGTCCTTAACATGATGATGGGCGGCGGGGGGTCCTTTTCCGCCGGGGGGCCTGGCAAGGGCATGTACACCCGACTCTACCTCAATGTGCTCAACAAGTGAGGCGTCGTCTTCACTAGGGAGGGGCAACGGGGAGGCTTGGGTGTATGTGGGGGGGAGAGAAAGGGATGGGAGGGGGTATTTTCGTAGCAGTGTCCATGTGTGTTGCATGCTTGTGACTGAAGCCTGACTGAATGACACGGGGAACGAGTGATGGGCGCCTGAAGGCAGCTGTCAGTCGGCTGAATGACTGAGTTTGCAAAGTACTTAGAGTCAAGTAAACATGTGCTGATGCCTGTTGTGCAAATGACTCTGAGTTTGCAAAGAACTTGGAGTAAGTAAATATGTGATGATGATGTTATTGAGCATTTACAATGTGAACATGTGTTTTTTTTATTTAAGGCTTTAGAAATACAGATACCTTGAGGCATCATGCTGTTAACAAGTTCAGCTTCAAGTATTTCTCTTATTAGTTCGCAAGGATACCTCAGCATACTTGTATTTATAATTTTTTTAGGGCCCAGGCTATCCATTCGTAATGGAAGTATTGACTGTAAACTGTTGTGAAAAATACTGATGTCAAATTGCTGGTGAACAGTCAGGAGGACAGAAAAGACTAGTGAAATTGGCTCAAAGGAATGGGTGTAAATGTTGTTAATGAGGTAGTCCAGTCCAGTTCTTTTTGCCAGAGAAACGGTTGAATGTTATGTGCCTGTAATGCGTATTGCAGTGGGTAGTTGACAGTAATTCACTTGTTTTAGTCCTTTCAGGATACCACAGTCCGCTCATGACTTGAGCAAAAATAAGACACAAAACAAGAGTATCTTTTTTGACTCACTTGTGTAAACAAAGTGAGTCTATGTTTTAACCCGGTGTTCGGTTGTCTGTGTGTGTGTGTGTGTGTCTGTGTGTGTGTGTGTCCATGGTAAACTTTAACATTGCCATTTTCTCTGCAAATACTTTGTCAGCTGACACCACGTTTGGTATAAAAATAGGAAAAATTCAGTTCTTTCCAGTCATCTTGTTTAAAACAATATTGCACCTGTGGGATGGGCACAAAAAAATTAAAAAAGAAGCCAAATTATATGCAAACTGAATTTACTGTTTATAATATGATTTAAACAGCGTTCTCACTGCGAATACCGCAATCGATTTATCGCCCTTAAAAAAGCATGTTTAAATATTGAATTTTAGAACGTCAGTTAAGGAGCCACGATAGTGTAATGGGTAAGATAGTTTCTTCTCACCCGAAAACATGGGGTTTGAATCTGCCGTCAGGACTTTTATTTTTATTTTTTTTTTACCCGAAGCTTTATAATAACAAATACAGAACACATTTTAACGATTAGATTTTTTTAAAAAGTGTATTACAAGTGAGTCTTGAAGGCCTTGCCTCTCTTGTTTAAATACATTGTTAGAGTATTGATATAGCTGTGGTGTTACAGTCCACAGCTTCACAGTTTGTGATTGTAAGGAGACTGAGTAATTATATTGATAGTGAATCACTTTTATCCAGGGCATGATTTTATGTAATTTGATAGTCAGTCGTGTCTGACTATAACCATCAGAACAGCAGAGGAGGCAACTGCTGTTCTGACTATTTGGGCTAGAATTTGATTATAGTGGAGAGTGTCTTGCCCAAGTACATCCCCACTCTCTCGGCCAAGAGGGTTTTAGGACAGTCGGCGTTGGGATGGTTCCCAAAGGCCAACTAGCCCACAAGGCTGCAGCACTAAGAGCTAGTGCAATTTTGCCTCCTAGTTTGAGAGTCATAGTCCTTCACAAAAGACAAATCTGTAAATGGTTTCCCATTGACTGGAGAATTCATTGATAATACGGCTCTCACTTTGCTGTTGGCCCAAATGTAAACTTATGTCAATCTGTGATATAAGGTGAGTGTTGGGCCTGTTTTATGTCATATCATAATCTTGCATAATATTACTCAACACAGTGTGCATGCTGCACTCTCACAGTTCATGACTTTTGTACAAACACCACACACACTGATAAAGAGTCCAAGGAAAAGGTGAGGATGTCTGACAGTAGCGATACCTTGATGTGCCTTGTGATGCAGATACCACTGGATGTTCAATGCGACAGCCTACAATCACGCCTACGAGGACTCTGGTCTCTTCTGCATTCACGCCAGCGCACATCCTTCAAAGGTGGGTTATGCTGAGAGACTTAGGATTTAAATGGAATATATAGAAAAAGAGAGTTTAGAAGATGGAAGAGAAAAAGAGGGCCAGTGATGTGTTCACTTGTGTTAAACTTGACGCATTTTACGACAGCACGGTGGCATCATCTTTTCGTACGATTGTTTCACTTCTTCAAGTTGCTCCTGTAAAGGACTTGTAGCTTAATATGTAATATACTTTGTTTTGACTTCATATGAAACGTAGATGAGTCAGGGCGTGAACTGTAATTTGTTGCTTTCTTGTTAACACAGATTTCTCAGTGATATTCTGGCTGCTCTGAGTAGAAGAGAGCATATTCAGTGTGATATTCTGGCTTCTCTGAGTGGGAAAAGAGCAGCATGTATGTGTTTATTTGCGTGTGATTTTTGCATGGATAAGAAATGATGCAAGGATATTTGGCACATTTCTTTAATTGTATGCAAGTTTGTGTAGTTATGCTTGATGTACATAATACTTACACATGTTATATTTATTTTATATGGGTGCAGATGTTTACTCCCATGCAGGCAGGCATATACACACAAACACACTCTCTCTCTCGCTCACTCAAATACTCACCACTGAATGCATGCACGCCACAAGCGAACACCCACACAAAAACACACTCAGTGAAATACAACTTTATGCATGCACACAGACACACAAACCCACATACGTAACACACACTTATAAATTCTTGAACCAATCATATCTGTTATTGAGAGTACCACACCTCCAAATGTATTTCAGCTACCTGAGTCTGTTTTGACTTTTGTGTGTTATGTTCACAGCTTCGAGAATTGACAGAGGTGGTTTTGAGGGAACTGGTCTACACAGCTGGCATTGTCTATCCTGTGAGTTTGCTGTGTTTGCCCCTTTTTTCTTTTTTTTTTTTCATTTATTTATTCATTTATTTTGTTTGAGTTGTTATTGTTTCCTCTTCCTCTCTCCCATTTGACACACACACAGAGCTGCCTAGGTACAGGTTCAGGCAAAGTGCCAGTATTACTGTCTATAAACTTCACACACACATACACACACACACACACACACTCACACACACACACACACACACACACACACACACACATATTTCCTTTTCTGTACGTGAGAGGTAGTGTGTGTATGAGTTTGTGTAATATGTGTGTGCGCGTGTGAATGTGTGTGTACATTTTTGTGTACGTTTAACTGCATCTATGCTGGGGAACCCACCAGGCCACCATGACGTTTGACATTTTCAATCAATTTAGAATAAAATCACCCTTCTGTTACTCATAACGGGAGTTTTAGGACTGACATGTTTATGGCCTACGAACAGTGTCAAAAAGTGTGTATTGATTACGATCCGTTCCCTGTGCTGCGCAGGATGAGCTAGCCAGAGCCAAGCGACAGTTGCAGTCGATGCTGATGATGAACCTGGAATCCCGCCCAGTCGTCTTCGAGGACATTGGCCGTCAGGTCCTGGCCTCTGGGAAGCGGCACCAGCCATCTTATTACTACGATGAAATAGGTACGGTGATGAGATAACAGATGTCTGCTGAGTTAAAAAAAACAACAACAACATAGAAATGGAGAAATGTCTGTGATGAAAAGAAAAGAATGTAGGTTGCAAAACAAGACTTGCTTTTGATAAAAATTGTCTAGTGTTTTCTGAAGACAGATGTATAGTTTTGAAATGTTGGACACTTCATATCAAAAGTGACACTTGCTCTACAACCTAAAGTTTAAAAAATCTTTTTAATAGAATTTCTCCATTTGTACGACAAAATAGGTTTAGATTTCTGTTTGATTTTTTCTAAATGTATAAATGATGTATTTTGTTGTTATTGTCTCTGTATGGTTGGGTTTTGATAGGGTATGATCTGAGTGATTTCATCCTTAATGATTTATGCTTGGTCAAGGGTGGGTTTTTGCAGGTTTTCATTTTTTGAATAGATGTGTCTGAATTTGTTTTCCTGTTTTGTACATATGTTTCTGTTGTGCACCTTTCCCCGTGTGTTTCTCTTCAGTAGGTTGGCTGGCCATTTATCACAACATTTAGCCCTATTACAGTCCCTTTTCCCCAATAAAATGAGCAGAAGTGGACAAATTGTGATTAACCTGTAACTACATTGCTGGAAAAAGGTTAGCACTGGAATGATATTTCCATAAGTGTAAAAGAAAGAGAAACGAAATGTGACAGTCTCTGCAAGAAAGGGCACCCGCATTTCGTCTTGTCTTGTGACATCAGAGAGCTTTACCATGGTTTATGAAGAGAGAGAGACAGCAAGAATAAAATGGTTGCTGTTCAAACAACAGTTAATGATGTTTGATTTTATTGGACTGTTTTTGTTTGGTTGGTTTTTTTTTAAGTTGACAAAGGAACAAGTACTATGTTAAGTGTGAAATAATCCTTTTTAATGGGTGGTTTGTTCCTGAGAAGCATTTTTTTCAACAAGATATGTTCTTGAAAGAGAACCCATTATAAGTGTAATACCCTACTGACTGAGAGTCCTGGGTGGGTTTTAAGTGGGGATTTTACTGATCTCCCAGGACAACATGTTTGCTGATCTAATAGTGACTTATCCCCTTCATGTGGTGACACATGTAGAACATCAAATATGCATGTTAACAATCCCATATTCGGTGTTATAGTTGATGGGTCAAGGAAACCGAACCATACTGGGCATGCGCACCCCTGAAACAGGAACATGGCTGCATAAATGGAGGGGTTAAAAAACAATATTCATGCAAGTAAAAGCCTACTTGTGGATAGGGGTGAACATGGGAGTTGCAGCTCATAAACACGGAAAGAGAAACACTTACCAAATAGCTTTATACTTCCCAGTCACTATGCTGTCCTACACTGAACTGTTGTGAGAATGGGGTGACAAGGGAAACTGGATGTTTATGACAGAGAAGGGGAACTAAGAGCTTTTTGACTCGCTTGTGTAAACAAAGTGAGTCTATGTTTTAACCCGGTGTTCGGTTGTCTGTGTGTGTGTGTGTGTGTGTGTCCGTGGTAAACTTTAACATTGACATTTTCTCTGCAAATACTTTGTTAGTTGACACCAAATTTGGCATAAAAATAGGAAAAATTCAGTTCTTTCCAGTCATCTTGTTTAAAACAATATTGCATCTCTGGGATGGGCACAAAAAAAAAAAAAAAAAAATGAAGCCTAATTATATGCAAACTGCATTTACTGTTATATTTATATTTTTTGTATTCTCTAAACTTGGCACTTTGACCTCTTATTCTGACCCAACAACAAGAGGAGTCATTATTATCATTTTTTGTTCAAACAGGAACTTCTTTTGCTAAGCATGGAAGTTTTATTTATTTTGCAAACATTTTGGTGCAGATAGTAAAAAAGGGAAATTACTCTGTAATTAATACTAGGGGACTTAATTTATCACAAGTGAGTCTTGAAGGCCTTGCCTCTCTTGTTTGTTTTGTTTCTTTAAAAATGGGTACATGGGTCAGTATTTGTAATCTGACCCTGTGTGTTGTGTTTGTGCAGGTAAAATCACAGAGAGTGACATTCAGAGAGTGGCTAACCGCATGCTGAAGAGCAAACCCGCAGTGGCCGCTTATGGAACACTTGAACAGCTGCCCCGCTACTCTGACGTGGAGGCTGCTCTGTGCAACAAAAACGGTCGCATGCCTCGACGATTCCAGCTCTTCCGATGACCTGATATCAATGTATAGTGTTTGACTGACAGTAACTGGTTGGATTTTTTGGCGTTTTTTTCTTTGAGAACTGATACTGAGTGTGGGTGAGAGAGAGAGAGAGAGAGTGGTCGAGAAACGGAAAATATGTTTTGAATAAACATATTTTGCAAGCGTGCTTATTGATGGAATGTGGATATAAAAGGCATTGGTAAATGTTTTGGATTATGAGTTTGGCAGGTGTGTTCAAAGATTATGAGCGACTGCATCGTTTTTTTTCTTTCTTTCTTGTCAAATGATTGTAAAGTTTTGTTTTTTTTCCTGCTTACATGCTTGGATACTGTTTCTGACAAGTCATCTTCATAGTTTTTGTTTACGTTGTCATTGTCTGTATGACAAAGATAGATAGTTATGTAAGTCCCCATAAACTCTTTATTTCTTCTGTGAGTGGAAATATGTCTGCAACCATTTTTCAAGAATATATACCTAGACCGGTGGTAACTGATGCAGGTGATGAACACTGTGATCATGTTTGAACATCACACAGACTTTCCAAGTCAAAGCATAAAGGGAGAATAATGTTTGCATGGCTAGAGTTTGTCTTTACCCCTGAAGAAAACAGTATGGCTGCATACATGGCAGGGTAAACATGGTCATACATGAAAAAGCCCACTCGTACAAGCAAGTGAACGTGTGAGTTGCAGCCCACATACACAGAAGTAGAAGTGTTTGCTTTGTGTTCTGTACTTTATAAGTTGCCTTGTTCGGACATAACAGCTGAAATTTGAGCAAGGGAGTATTGCAATTGAAAATCATCGGGGGCACTTCTTACACATTACATACTAGAAAAAGGAAAACAGCGACGCATATTTACAAATACAGAAAGAACATACATTGTCATGATGATGAGTATGGTTAAAGGGGAGAGGAGACATCTGACAGCAACATTGTTACTCACAACACAGATCATTTGTCTCTCTTTGCTTTTCATTTCACGGACTGTAAAACTGATCATTGTCAGCATATTTTCTGCTTGTAAAACTGCTGTCTTCTTGAAACTGTGTCAGTTAAACTCTTGACCTGTAATCTATATTGTGTGGTATGTACATCGGCACATATGAAATCACACTCACATGTATGTGATATGTAAACGATCCTGATGTGTATATTTATAAATATGTGATATGTTTAAGCAGTAAAAAGAATATATACAAGCATTGAAATAAAGGACAACCCAATACATCCTTGATAATACATCTAGCAGTGAGAAGGTTCAGTAGATGGGGCTGTTTTTAAACTTTTTTTTTTTTTTTGATGCTGGATGAAAATAAGGATATGTGCCATGGAGCTCTTTGGAAGTTTGAGACCATGAGAAAGGGCTTTCTTTCCTGCTATATCCAAACATCAACCATACCTGAGGGATGCAGGCACCTGCAGTGTTGGTCAGGAAATCTGATTGTGATTGTCATGTTCCTATTGGCCTTTCGGTGATAAAACCAAGTCACTGAGTTTGGTGCGACATTGTATACACAATTAATTGTTTTTCAATATAGTGATGAGTGCAGTTGACACTGTGCAAAAGTTAATCAAGTGCTCAGTTTCAATAATTTTTCTGAAAGATTTAACACGAACTGTGAAGTGAACTTTCTTCCATACTCAAAGTTAGTTTTCAAAGTGGAATTCATTCAAACAAATGATGCTTCATACAAAATGAATGTGCAAAGTCTTGGCTGAAATACGCATGAAGCCTTAGTCTGCCACTGTCATATTGTTCAATAAATTATGGTAGTCTTTTTGTAGATAATGATATCGGACTGGCCTCATTATTGACATAGATGAGTCTTGAACGCCATAACAGCTTCTCTATGGCACACTTTCACGGGGCAGAGAAGTCAGGTCAACCCAGGAAGAAGCACAAATGTTATCATCATGGAACATATTCAGCATTGTGCCATACTGATGACAGAAGACAATGGCTTACAACCACCGAGATCGCAGTCAGCAGCTTTTAAATCTTGCTTACCAAAGCCATGATACCAGTGTTAGGGGGAAGAATGCAGTCTGGCACACTCCCTTCCAGACATAGCAGCGCAATCTGTCAACGATGACAGATCACCAGCGTGACGTATTTGTCAGCCTGTCTCTGATACTATCGTTCTCATCCATGTGTCTTTGGCTGTCCTTTCTTCTCATTTCAGTTGGTGCAGCTATTATTGTGTAAGAACATTTTGGATAGCAGAATAGTCGACCACACTAAGAGGAAAGACAACGGTGTTCTTCCCTCCCCAGTATTACTTTTCATCTTTTGTGGCTGCACGTGTTGACAAGATGGTCTTTGTACAGCGTGTTAGAAAATAAATGTTTTTACACTATCATTGTGTGATGGGAATTTTTTTTTTTCATTTTTGTGTGTGTATGCGTGTGTGGTAGAGATTTTGTTAGTTGTGTATTGTGTACTGATGTTTTGAAAGGAATTTTTATCCTGTATATGTTTTTTGTTGTTGTTTTTTGTTTGTGTGTGCAGTTGCAACTTAAGCTAAATGACACACAGTGCACCATACACACAAAAACATAAAAAGGAACAATAAGTTCTGCAAGTGCCAATCAGCAAGGGGGCAGCACAGCAACTCTGAGCAACAACAGTCATGATCCTGGTACTTAACAGATCTGGCACTCTTCTCATGATGCTGTCTCAAACATCAGTCTATCAATCTCAAGATAGCAGCACCCTGGCCCTAACCCTATGCACTGTGGTGGGAACTATAGATCTCACAATGAAGAGGCACGAGCTGCCAGCACTTGGCAAGGACTCCTATGATCAACTTGTAGTTTATGGTGAACTTGTTTTAGTCCAGACTTGATACTCATTGGGCAAACTAACCAACCTTATGCAACCCAGTTAGGTGGGGCTACTAGACCTAGATCACTATGGATGCAAGAGTTGGGCAACGAATCTTGATGGTGAACAGGCCTCTCACTGAGGCCTCATGCATCTCTTGTTCAAAGAAGTCCTGTGTGATGTCCTAGGACCATCAGTTTAGTTGAAGATGACTGTCACTGTGAGAAGCTGCAAGAAATACAAAAACCATGTGGATGGAGGGAACATGATGGAGGGAGTTGTTAAAGCACTGTACTTTCAATCTGAGGGTCCTCCGATCGAATCCTTTTTGAGATGCATGGTGGGTGAAAGTTGGAGATTTTTCAGATCTCCCAGCTCATTTGAAGACCTGCTAGTGTCTGAAGCCCCTTTAAGTGAAAACACATGGACTGGATAAAATACACATGTTCAAGATTCTGTGATCCTTGTCAGCATTCAGTCAGTTATGAAAACAACATACCCGTCATGCTCACACCTCAGCCTGGTTGCCTTCATGCTAAAAGCCCACTCATATATACAAGTAACTTGTTCATGGGGTGCGACTCCCATGTTCACTCATATGCACGAGTGGGCTTTTATGTGTATTACCTTTTTTTACCTCCATCATGAAGGTAGTCATACGTACTCCGTTTTAGGCGGGATACATCCAAATAAACATGGGAGTTGCAAGAAACGATTTGGAGCTTTCAGGGGTATCAGAACCTGAGACAGGACCATGACTGGTCTTGGCTTGTTTTCCAGTGTACTTGACTAGACACCTTGTTAGTAAAGACGAAACAACAAGCAGTACCCCTCCTGTTGGCTGCTCCTCCAATACATCTTGCAGGCCTTCCGTAACTTCATCAGTCTAGATTTTCGATGATTTCGTCTAGCAATTCGGGAAAGGGCCGATCGATTGTGGATGCCAAAACAGGTTCTGATACCCCTGAAAGCTCCAAATCGTCTCTTTCCGTACTACTATGATATAAAAGTAGTATTGTGTAGTGCAGACCCTGATTCAGGTCGGCCGGACTGGATGAAAACAAAACAAGACGGAGAACTCTCTAAACAAGAAGGAGACAGTACTGCAAAATGGGTCCGAAAAAACGGGAAAGTTGTGAATGTCGGGAAAAATCGGCATCCGCAACCAGGGGAGAGCGGAGGACAGTAGATCACAAGAAGCAAAAGAATGTAGATAGTTTTAAAAACACCGGTTCGAAAGTTTTTGTCAATGCACCACCTGTAGATACATTCAACGTGTCTTACTTAAATTCTTTTTGTTGTTTGTATACAAACGCAGACAGTCTACTTAATAAAAGGACTGAATTGGAAGCTATGGTGGAACTACATAAGCCAGCCGTGATTGGAATTGTCGAAATTAAACCTAAAAGGCTTCGTTATGCAGTCCAAGAAAGCGAAATTTCCATTCCAGGATTTGAAATGTACCACAATCTTGACAAGAGAGGAAGGGGCATCTGTCTATATGTAAAGGAAGAGCTCAAACCTACACGCAAAGATGTGTGCACAGACTTTGAGGAAACAGTGTTTGTCGACTGTAAACTGGAGGACAGAGAAGAGTTAGTTATAGGCCTGGTATACCGGAGTCCAAACAGTTCTGAAGAGAACAATGACAGTCTGAACAAGTTACTGATATCAGTGGCAGAAGGAAAGCCATCGCACCTGCTAGTGTTGGGTGATTTCAACTTTCCAGAAATTGACTGGGACAGAGAAAGATGTTATGCTAGTGAAGTTCACCCAGCTAGTCACTTTTTCAAAGCTGTGAAAGATGCCTATCTTATTCAGCACCAAATGCAAGCTACCCGCATCAGAGATGGCCAGACACCAACACTGGATGATTTGGTCCTAACCAACAGAGAGGACATGGTAGACGACATCGTACTAACTTCGGCACTAGGAAAGAGTGACCATGCAACGCTAGTCATCAACATTGCAGGTACTTACAGAGCAAAAAACAATCAGAAACGACACAACTGGAATAAGGCTGACTATGAGGCAATGAAAGCAGAGCTCCAGGCAGTCAACTGGAAGGAACAACTAGAACAACTCGCCGTAGAGGATCAATGGGCATTTCCTAAGAACAAGCTCGACCAATGTACGAGGAAAAATGTTCCCATAACAACAGCACTCGGAAGCCAGAGGAAGAAATGGCTGGATGGAGGGACCCTGACGTCAGTGCGCACAAAACACAAGCTATACAGACGGTGGTTACAAAGCAGGGCAGGGGAGGACTACCAGGCATACGCCAAGGCGAGAAATAGGGCAGCCAAAGCTTGCCGTCAGGCGAAGAGGAAACTGGAAGCAGCCATCGCAGAGCAGGCAAAAATAAACCCAAAGTCATTCTGGTCATATGTCAAATCTAAAACCAAGGCCAGAACTGGCATTGCTGACCTGAAGAGGGAAGACGGATCAAAAACAACAACGGACAAGGAGAAAGCAGATCTCCTGAATGACTTTTTTTCAGAGTGTCTACACCACAGAGAGGGAAGGTGACCTACCAGAGATACCAGACTACCAGTTTAACTCTGAGCTGTTCGATGTTGTTATCCCAGAAGAAGCCGTCAGGAAGCACCTCGCCAACCTGAAGACTGGTAAAGCACCTGGACCCGATGGAATCACTCCGCGCATGTTGGTAGAACTAGCTGACGTCCTTGCTACCCCTATTACAATGATCTTCAGGAGGTCCTTGGACACTGGAGTAATCCCCAACACATGGAGAACTGCAAACGTTACACCAATTTTCAAAAAAGGCAGTCGTCTCAGCCCAAATAACTATAGGCCAGTAAGCCTAACCTGCATACTCTGCAAGATTTTGGAGACACTTGTCCGTGAACAGGTCACAGCACATCTACAAGAAAATAAACTGATCAGCAGGCAACAACATGGCTTTACGCAGGGACGATCATGCACAACTCAGCTGCTGGAGACTTTGGACATCTGGACTGAGATGATTGATGCAGGCAGAGGGGTGGACGCAGTGTACATGGACTTCATGAAAGCCTTCGACAGCGTGCCTCATCGCAGACTAGTGGCCAAGGTGAAAGCACATGGCATCAGCGGAAAGGTCCTTGAATGGATAAGAGACTTTCTCTCTGACAGGTCACAGCGTGTTATAGTAAACGGCGTAAGATCAGAGCAGGCAAAGGTGACGAGCGGCATCCCTCAAGGCAGCGTCTTAGGGCCTCTACTTTTCGTCATTTACATCAATGACCTGCCACGTCATGTCCACAGTCATGTCGAGCTCTTTGCAGTTGACACCAAGATTTTCTCATGCAGTGACGATAGTGAGTCGAGGGGTATGCTTCAAGAGGACCTAAATTGATTACAGCAATGGTCCATGGACTGGCAACTCCGTTTCCATCCAGATAAATGCAGCGTCCTAAGATTGGGCAACCCTAAGGAAGCAGCCCACTACTGCATGAGAGGACGGGATCCTCTGGGAGTGGAGTGCACACATTGGCTGGAGGAGAGTGACGTACAGAGAGACCTGGGTGTACTGGTGGACAAAGACCTAAGCTTCAAAAATCATGTGGCACATGCAACAGCAAAAGCCAACAAAGTCCTAGGGGTCATAAGAAGGTCTTTCGACCATTTCACGCCAGAAACTTTTGTCTCGCTCTATAAGTCCCTGGTGAGACCAGTCATTGAATATGGTCATTCAGTTTGGCAGCCAAGACACAAGACCCTACGCACTGACATAGAGGATGTACAGAGGCGAGCAACCCACCTGATAGGCTCCCTGAAGCAGCTCTCCTACCCAGAGCGTCTCGCTAGTCTGAGACTGCCAAGCCTGGAACATCGCCGAACAAGAGGTGACATGATAGACGTGTACAAGTACGTACACGGAATATACGACACAGATCGACCCATGCTGCACCTCTTTCAAGGCAGGGACACCCGGGGAAACACCCTCAAGCTGGCCAAGGGTCATTGCAGGCTGAGCTTGCGTGCTGGGTATTTTTCCCAGAGAGTCGTCACTGTATGGAATGGCCTCCCTGATAGTGTGGTGACTGCCCCATCAGTAAACGCCTTTAAAAACAGACTGGACACGCATTGGAAGAGCCTGCCTACACTGTACGACCCAGCCTGTCACCATTAATATGCCACGCATGCTGCATAACAAGTGGGAGATATTTTCTGGATCGGTGAACAGGCCGGTTAGGCCTTCAACACCGCAATATACAAGTACAAGTAAAAAAACAAACAAAAAAACAACAACAACAAAGCAAACAAAAACAACAAACAAAAAAACAAACAAAACAAAACAAACAACAACAACAAAAAACGTCAGTGCTTATCTATTATCCTCGAAAATGAAGAATTTGGTCTTCACGACTTCAGTGTTTTATCAAGTGAAATGGAATGGAAAAACGCATGTACGCGTAGCTCTCACATACTGATAGAGGTGGAGGAAAAGGCGATGAGGAAGAAAAAAGATGCCGCCAGTAAATAGCCAAGTATACAATATATTTTTTATTTTAGCTCCTTGTGTTCGCCACGCATGTTATGAGGTTCAAGTTTTCACTTTGCAGAACGACGAAAAGGCTCTTCGGACCACGGTCCGTGTGCAAGAGTTGCATTTCTTGACTTATTTGATCTGAAGAGTTACCTTACTTGTGTAGAGGGCGTCTTTTCCATCCGGTCTTTCTTCGAGACGTTTGGTCAACGACGTAAATCACGCTGTGCATATTTGTGCTCTTAAAACCTTGGAAAAGCCCGAGTTACTGCTACTTGTGTACTAAGCACAGCATAACTTGGGATATTTACAAGGTAAGGTGAGTATTATTATTCACAGAAACTTTAAATTTGGATTTGGAATCGGGTATCACAGACTCATCGAGGTTGTTACAAAACCGGAAGTTCATGTAACACACACACAATACAGGTTTCAAATAATGTAATTTTTGTGGTGGTGTATTATGACTCACTCGAGACAACCAGTTTTATATCTTTCTTTCCCCCACAGACACCCCAAACTGACCATCTGTAATGGTTAGCGGGTGGGGGTGGGGGGATAATGAAACATCCAGAACATATTCAGTTATTTCACATGTTCTGAGTCTGGATGATGCTGGGTCTTAGTAGTAGTGCAGGGACTGGTAGTTTGACTGCTCAGGCCTCACGGCCTTTTTATTTTATTTTATTTTATTTTTTATGTCCCCTTCAATGTCAGACTAATTTTATTTGTGGGATACACATACGTTTTCGTTTACTGTAATTTATTCGTCAAAATCAGTACATTTTTCTTTTGAATTGATGTTCGTGTCAAGGAGATAAGTATTTTGTACAAGTTTAGTTTCATATTTTTTGTGCAATTCTATTTGTTTATGAGTTTTTCCTTAGGTTAGTATTACAGTGCTCTTTACAAATTTTCATCATTGAATTTCTTGTTCTCTCATAATCTGACATTCTAAAAATATTATTTACATTGACTTCATAAAAGCAATTTAACATTTTGTAAGTTTCTGTTAAATCTCCACTTAGCGTTCTGTCCTTTAATGAATGCAGATTTAAGTATGTAAGTCCCTGTTGATAGCTCATAGATTTGCATTCTTTTGATAGTTGCTCTTCTTTGTACACTTTCTGTAGCTGTAGATTGTCTCTTGATGTATGGGTGCCACACAATATTACCATATTCTACTTGTGATCTGACCAATGCTTTACATAGTTTAAGAAATATATCATTATCTAAATAGGTAAATGTTCTTGTAATTGCTCCTGTCATCTGGTTGGCTTTATTTATTATATTCTGCATATGTATGTCAAATGATAATTTATTATTAAAGGTTATGCCAAGGTATTTTTCACTTTCAGTTTGACAGTTCTCAATGTCCTGTGTGGTGTCTTCTATAATGATATGGTATTTATTTTCTGGAACCTCCCCCCTCCGCTCCCCCCATCCATCCCATGTGCATTAGTTTACACTTTGATATGTTAAAATATAGATTCCATCTATCAGACCATTCCTGTAACTTATATGTAAGTCCTTTTGTAGTGTAGTCTTATTTTTTGCTTTACCGTAAAGTTTAGTATCATCTGCAAATATTTTGCATGTACTTTCTATCCTTTCAGTGAGGTAATTTATGTACATTGTAAAAAGCATAGGGCCAAGTATGCTACCTTGTGGTATACCACTAACAATATTTTCATTAGTTGATTTTTTTTAGTATTCCCAGAAGCAGAGATATGATCTAAAGTTTCAAGATTACAGCATACTGGACCAGGAATTTTGAAGAAAAGAACATTTCATTTTTACATTCAACATGGATGTGTATTGTATGCAAGAATGCAGCAGGCAAGAATAAGTATAGAAATTTGTGAAGTATTTCCCTATTTTTCTTTTCAACAAAGGAATCCAGGAGAAAGCCAGGAGTTTATAACTTATGGCTGGAAGAATTGCTGCGGATGTGAAATTTGACTGACAGGTGCGGAGCAAAATGGCCATCAAAATTGTAGAAACTTTTTCTTTGTAAGAACAGCAATAGTTATTAACACAGAACAATCTGAGTGATGATCAGCTGCTGGTGCAGGACCACTATCAATATCACAGTGGCAGCAGCATGCACACTGTAGAAACATAACTACTCCATTGTGTATGTTACTATGTAGCTGACCAGGCTCATACATTGTAACGCATCAACATCAAAGTAAAATGAATGAATAATGATACAGAAAGAACAGCTTGAATGTTAAAGTCACATGATGAATTGTTAACGACAGTTGTTCTGTTCCTCTTTAGTCGGCTGAGCCTATAAACCTAATGTTTATGGGGAAAATATCTAATCTGCTGATGCAGTGATGGTCAAGAGAAGTGCGTCATGATTGCCTTTTCCTCCAATCTAAACATTTGGGCAATATCCACATTTCTTCTCCTGTACTTTTACGTTTATAAGATGGGAAAACTTGTAAATTGGTTAATAACATTGTAATATAGACTCTTCCCCTCCACTCTTTGGCTTGCCTCCTTTATGTCTTTTGAGAGGGGAAGAATTGTAGAGTATATAACTATTATATTACAATGTTATTTATTAAACAAATTTATGATTTTTCCATCTAAGGAATGAAACTGAATGGAAAGAGCAAAGGGGAAGCAATGTGGATATTGCCAAAATTTGTTCAACACCTGATCTCCTTATGGTTCACCTGATTGGTGCCATCTATCTTCTCTTCAGTTGCCTTATAACTTACTGATATATTGTATTACTGATGGGATGGGCTGTCAAAGTGATCGGGGGTGGGGGGGGGGGGGTATCTAAACTTCACTACAGTTGGTTTAGGCAAGCTGTCTAAGTAATGGACAGTGGACGATCATTATATGATTAATTTTTAATCTCTGCTTGCCCCTCTGACTTGTCGCTTCCAGGGATAAGGGTTTCAAAACCATCCTGGACTGATATTTTGAATTACTCTAAAACCAGTGTAACATTTACTGTAGGCATACTGGCTCCTTTAATGAGCTACATCTTCATGATGCTTTAGGCTTTGCTCTGAATGGAAAAATCTGCTGTGTGTGCTCAGTGATTGGCTTAGACTCGAGCTCAAGCCGTAAGGGGAATAACATTTTCTGGAATTAGTTCACTGACTATCTGTAAAATGGCCACTGCAATTGAAATTATCTTGTCGTACATGCTGTCTACTACTCCCCTATTCCTTTGCCCCCTTTGTCATTTGCGGTCTGCTTTAGTCATTGGGAAATGCTTTTATTTTGTCTTCTTCCACCTCTTCAGAGTTAGGATTTTCCTTAGGTAGCATTTTAGCATCAGCAAAGATAAATTGTTGCTGTTGTAGCCTACATTGTAAGCAAGTCAATTACTTCATTTACCATTGTTAATTTGTTGACACATACAAAACCAAAGGCAGTCTTGTGACTAATAATAATATAATGATAAAATGTACATTTATATAGTGCCCTTTCTCTCTGAGTGAGAGCTCAGGGTGCTTTACAGTTTACTTGAAACTGAAAGAAAAAATTTACAAATCATTCATTACCACTCTTTCTCAACCCCCACCCCGACACACTCTTTCCCTTTCCCACTCTTCATGCATCCAAAGTGAGCTGGCATGAGTGGTGTTGGAGAACAAGGAAGGTGAGGATGCTAATAGATAGGTTTTAAAAAGATGAGTTTTTAGTGATGAGGTAAAAGCAGAGATAGAATCAGATGCATGGATATGATGAGGAAGGTTGTTGCAGATGTGAGGAGCAGTAAAGAAGAAAGAAATTTCACCGAAGGTTCTTGTATTGACATGGGGAAGTTTCAAAAGATAACACTACAGTTAGAGGAAGAGCGGAGTTTTCTTGAGGAATTGTAAACACCGATAAGGTCAGAAAGATATGTAGGTCCTGCGGAGTGGAAAGCAGTAAAGCACACACAACTTCGTATTTAATTCTCCTTCAATAGGGAGCCAGTGCAGGGTGCAGAGGTGGGGAGAAATGTGATCAGTAGTCACTAATGAGCACACAGAAAAGAGTTTTACCTGGCCAGTGTTTTATATCCACTGCAAAAAAGGTGACAATGCTGGATTTATTTTGCTGGTTGTGGTAATTGGGCATCTGTTTACACATTTACAGTTTGCCTCAAGATGAAAGCTGTCCTTCACTCGAAGCTGAAAGGAAGTTGGATCACTGTTGCAGTGTTGTACTTGTTACTGTAGCAGAGGTTGTTCATACTTATTCATATTTGCTGATGGGCATATGGTGAGCTGAAAGAGAATTTTCTGTTTTAGTTGAAGCAGACAATAAAGTATTTTGAATTGAATTGAATTGAATTCAACACAATACTGCAACAGTTTGATTGTCAGTTATATTAGTTCCAGAATTTGAAAGAAACACAGATTTATTACTATCTGATCTGGAATTCCTTTCTTTGGCAGTTGCATACAAAGAAGTTGTCATTGTGATATGTATTATAAATCAGTCAGTGTATTTTTTAATGTTTGCTTGTTTTTAAGATGTTGATTTGATATTTTTGCTGATGTTATATTTTCCCAGGGCCAGCAGAATGCCGCCCAACAATCCACTGTCCCTGTGGGGCAATGAGAAAACTATGAATCTAAACACACTGGTTCTGACCAACATCCAGTCATCACCCTATTTCAAGGTCAAGTTGTTCGAGCTGAAAACCTATCATGAAGTTATTGACGAGATCTACTACAAGGTCAGTTGAGTTTATTTGTCATTGTGTGTAGGGTATGTTTTCTTTGAAATGGTGGGACTGAATTTTTTACTTCATGGAAATTTCCAATGGCAAGTATACATTTTAAGTATTAAAAGTTGTGAAAAAGAAAGTAAACAGTAAAATTCTGGTTTGCTTCAAATATCAGACCACTTAGAAGTGATCCCCCACCCCCCAAAAAGTTGTGTTTTACTTGTGTATGTCATGTGCATGAAAATTGTAATTCATTAATGGTTCAGTATTTATACCTATTAGTATTACTTAAATGAAACTATTATTACCAGCCCATCAGTTATTTTCAACAGATTATGAACCTACAGATAAGCTGACCTGTTCAGTTATACTTTTTGTGTTTGGATGGGTTGATAATATGAATGCTTTGTAAATTGTAGATCTGTTGAAAAGTTGCAGTGAGCACTTTTATTGATTGGAGGGATGTGATTAAGCAGTGCTTGGATATAAAGAGACATCATCTGATCATGTCTGATCTCTTAAGCTTCACAAAGTATTTAATGATGTATTATAAGGATATCATGTCAAATTATTGACCAAAGAAACTAACCATCGGGTGCCTTTTTTGTTTTTTTGGTGACACTTTGGGCCTTTAAGATGAAAAGAAAATGGCCAGTAGGTGCCACAAATCAAATGAAAAGTAACTTTTGCAGAAGTCATGTTTTGAAATGGTATTTTACACCACATAATTAGATGATGATTCAAGGAAAAGTGTTTCCTGTCCAGGAGGAGGTTGGGATGCATCTTGTCACAAGTGATGATAATTGTGAAGAGAGAATCACTGGAGAATGGGTATTATCAGAGGTTTCACTTTAACAAAAGAAAAATTGAAAATACCTTTCAAGCAAACAAGAAAGAAAAGAGAGTAATGAATATTGTATGCTTCACTTTGTTTTGTGATCAGGTGAGCCACCTGGAACCTTGGGAGAAGGGCAGTCGAAAGACAGCAGGCCAAACTGGAATGTGTGGAGGGGTAAGTGAATGAAATTGCCTTCAGGACAAGAGCAAGGGATATACTGAGCTTGATAGAAACTCCTGAAGATAGTTTCAGACTTCTGTAGTCTTACCTGTTACTATGCGTAGCCTGATGACCAGATTATACACACAGTGCATCTATTATGCACAACACATTTGGATTTTCAAGACCACCGTGTTAAGTTTACTTCCAAGGCACTGATATATTTGATGCATCTCCAGGAATCTTTGATGACAGACAATAACTGTATTTTCACAAAGATTATTTCTACAGCTCAAATATTTTGTGTCAAAGGTATGAAAGATACAAAACAGTTTGATTCAGGGGAAATTTTAAGTCTAAAATTAGTAAAAAAAAAAACCAAAAACCCTTCCCAGAAAAAGACACCTAGATGACATTGACAGCTGTTAATAGGATAAGTCAAGTGCGACATACTCTGCAAGAGGTCAGTTTCTTTTTCATCTCTCAAATCACAGTTGTTGAAGGCATAGTATCAGATTAAAGTGTGAATAGTTCTCTGCTTTGAATAGTTAACACTTAGATGTTGTCAGGCCAATGTATAATCGTCATGATGATGATGTGTTTTAAACAGGTGCGCGGTGTAGGAGCAGGAGGGATAGTGTCCAGTGCCTACTGTTTGTTGTACAAACTGTTCACCTTGAAGCTGACCAAGAAACAGGTGATTGGTCTCATCAACCACATGGACTCGCCCTACATCCGTGGCCTGGGATTCATGTACATCAGGTAAGATCAGCTGAACAGTCTTCTTATATTGTAGGTTAAAGGTCCCTTGCACTTAAATGGCCATTGGGGCAGTGAACTGATATTCACTATGTCTAGGTCTCAGCAAAGGAATGTGGGACCCAATCCTTGCCTTCCAATGTTTCAACCTTCCCCAACCTACGTCAGGTACCTAATCACACCTGGGTGGAGTGAAGGAAATAAGAACACTGAACTGATTCTGTCATGGTGCTTCAAGATAAGATTTTAAAAATGAATTGAAAGTATCGTGTAATGATATATCAACAACTACAATGCAGGTACATTTGCAAGTATATATGTGCAGCGTACACACATACACAAATGGCACATAAACTGTGATACAGAGCAACTAACACATTTTCCAGACTGAGGAATATAGATTTTATTTTCTTTATCAGGCTTTTGTGTCTGATCAGTATATCTGTGTCTGGATCATATATGTTAGCTTGGTTATGATGAAGTTGGCCTACAGATGTAAATTAGTAAATAAACAGCCAATCTTTTTTCTGCATACCTTTTTTTTTTTTTTTTTTTTAACCATCTCTTGTACCTGATATATGACTTATCCAAGATAGGAACTTTTTCCAAGGAATATGGCACCAAAAATGTGACAAACATAGAACTGTTACAAGCTCAGGTTTGATTTTGGTCATGCAGTATCTGATTTTCAGTTGTGGCTTGGTGGACACAGGTAAGAATGATTAAATCTTCTTTTTCTATTCCATGAAGAACAGATAGCTTGCTGAATGCAGGGGCTGTGTGCATACTTTGTGTGTGTGTGTGTGGACTTGTGTGTGCAGTGTACTTTGCCATTCTGAGATGTTGATATGTTTAAGACTTCAAAAGGATATGTGTACCTTTAGTTTGTTTGAACGATCAAGTTTGAAATACTACAAACTTTTGTAAAATTGCAAAGTTTTGACTTGAAGCTAATAGTAAAATGATGACTGACAGCTCAGATATGTATTACAGATGACTGAAGATCAGAAGGTTTGTAAAGCTATCTCCATTTTGTTTTCCAGATACACACAGCCACCAGCTGACTTGTGGGCCTGGTTTGAAGACTACTTAGATGATGATGAGGTAAGAATGCTGCCCTACCCCTGCCCCAACACGGCACGCATACAGTGAAACTTGTCTGGAGCTGACCAAGCTGCCAGTTTTTTTAAAAGAAAAATAAGACATCATTTCCTGTTGATTTCTTCTAATTCAGGGAAATTTCAGTGAATGTCGTCATTGTGTTAATGTGTCTGTTTAGATATTTGATGGCTTAAATGATTGAATTTGCTAATGAATACCTCCATGGAATTCATAGATTCTACATTGTGCTTCAGTGTAGTGCAACACATCTTTGGCACAACAGTGCAACAACAGCCCACTGTACACACACACCTAGCGTAAGCATCCCATCATTATACTTTCCCTTCTCCCTGCCCCAAATATCTTCACCTGAATGTTGCTGGCTTCAGCATCTGGTTACGTTAATTTGTGGTGAGTATAGCAACGGTTTTCTTTTTTCTTTCTCTTTGTGTGAATGTGTGTGTGAGCAGTGCGTGTATAAATGATTATAGGGCAGGATAGATGAACAATTCAGTGGTGTTGGTATATTTGACTAGTGTTTCAGAAGAAGATACTTGTAAATATATGTATTTTTTCATTTTTTTGGCATTTGTTTCTGTGATACATGTGAAATCAAAATACAGATATGTCAGATTTGACTTTTACTGTGGTAAGAACACTCAGTTGAAAAAAAAAAAATTGCGGCAAAAATGTAATAAGTGATGATGAAAAAACCCACATTTGTTCATCTACCCTTAAGTTTTGTGTGGGTTTTTGTTTCTAGATTATTTTTAAAAAAAGAATATTTTAATACTTTTAGATGAGATTAGGAGAGGAAATTATATGATGATGTGTTACTTAGAAAAAGAATGTTTTTAAGTTCTTATTTTTTACTTCAATCTTGGAAAAGCAAGTGACTACATATGTGTGTGTGAGAAATTTTCGATCTGGGCATTTTCTCAACACAGGTTGCAAGTAATATGAGAACAAATTTCATCAGATCTGGATGGCAGATACTGATTAGAGTATCCGAACTTGCCTGATCTGTGAGGAGTTAGATGAGGAAAATTTTCATTGAGTTTATCATGGTTTACACATGTTGCTGTCAGTGGCATTACATATGTCAACGCAACTGAAAACAGTAGTTGGGTTGTTTGGGTTTTTTTGGGTTTTTTTAGTAAGTCTGACTTTCAAGTTGAAAGAAGACACAAACCAAACACTGTTGAAATAATACATATCCAGTTCAGCAGTGGACAAACTGGTTTTTCTTCTGGTCTGAACATCCTGTTGTTGGTGATTTAGGTATCAGACATAATCTTTTTAAGTCCTTCACTATATTGTCAGGTTGTTCAGATGCTAACTGATCAGTAATCAGATTGTCAGCATGTTATACGCATAGGCTGTCAGTGTACACATAAGGCATATACTTGGTAAACATCTTTATATCAGTTGTGTATGAGTCTTCATGGGTATTTTACTGATGCTTTTTTTTTCTTTCTTTCTCTTTTCTCTTTGATCTTTACTCAGGCTGTCTGTCTGAAGTCTGTTTTGTCTGTATAACTACAGGGAAGAGGTGTTGCCCGAAAGCAGTCGGAGTGAAGGTCATGTCGGGGTGCCCCAGTGCCTCCCCACCACCTCAACTAGAGGTTATAATTCACTCTTCCTTGCCCATCCAGGGGGCTGCCCTACACGGAAACTGAACCCATCCCGTGACAATTACTATAGATGGAGGTGGGAGGGTTGGTGGGAGAAACAGTGGAAGAAAAAAAATCTGAATAATGATTGTTCATTTTATTAGCTGTGTGTGTATGTGTGTGTGTGTCCAGTTTTATGGACATATGTTCGCTGATAAGGAACATTGGGTTTGGGAGAGGTTAGGATATGTTTAGATGAGCATGGTTGGATACATTTTATTTGTGTGTGTGTGTGTATGTTGGTTTTTTTGTGTGTGTTTGGTGGATAGATATTTTCTGATGTAAAGCATTATACAAGGGCCTGTGTTATTCTTTGATGAATTAAGACTGGGCCGTTCTTTTTTTTTCCCCCTTGTTTTCAAAATAATTGTAATAATCATTTTTTGAAAAAGAAACAACTTTAAATAGAAAACTTGTAAAGATTAGTTTTTTGTGTGAAGTGGGATTAGGAGTGGTAAGAATAACTTTCTATGGTAAGAAGGCAAGAAAAAAAATGGATGGGCTCAGTTCTGAGTATTAACTTGTGAAAATACCATTTACATTACAGAATGTGCTAGATTTGCTTGCAGGGTGTGGTACTGTGCCAGAGTTTCAACCTTGCCGTCATTTTCTTTTCAGTTGTGTTGGTCTTCCCTTTAGTTGTAGAAGATACTCAAGTGGGGCAGGAAATAGACACTAACTCATCTTCATAGAAGCTGCTATTAATTAACCCAGTACTTATGACCGAGTTTGGAATTTTGGAAAACTTGGCATGGAAGAGGAATTATGAAAGAAAGCAAATGACTTTGTTATTATATATTCTTAATGCCAAGTTCTTTTTTTTTCTGAAATAAAAAAAAAAGGGGGGGGGGGAAGAGCTGTTTAAAGTTGTTGTTTTTTTCTCCAAGATCTAGATATATATATATATTTTTTTTTTAAAGATGAAACATATATGGCTGAACAAAATCTAAGTTCTTGTGATCAGAATGACCAGGTTCTTGGCATCAGTACGTTTCTGTATTGGAACTTCCTGCCCTTTGGAATGGTAGGAGATACGCAGTTAGCAGTAGTTGAAAACTGTTTTAGTGGAATGATTGCCCGCTAACAAGTAGATTATTTTATTTATTTTTATTTAGAACAGAACCCACACACCCTCTTAGGTTAAGACTCATCATCATGAAAATACACTGCTTGTGTTTTGCTCTGAACTCAAGGGACACTTCCCGCGTGTGCGTGCGTGTGTCCAACAGGAGATTGACGTGAAGGCAGGTGAGGGCCATGTAATGACCATCGGGGAGATGCTGAGGCAGTGGCTGGTGAAGTTGGAGTGGTACTCCACCCTGTTCCCCCGCATCCCAGTGCCCATCCAGAAGGACATCGCCATGAAGCTCAAGGACCGACCCATCACCTACAATGAGCCCGAGGAGCTGGAGCCTCAGCACATCCCTGATGACCAGGTGTCCTTTGGCGAGGCCGAGAGGCGGAGAGGGTGGGTGTTGGTATTGATCTGGTGTGAAAGGGTGGATAGGGTCCAGGGATGGTGTGTCATGATTGGGTGTGTTATGATTGGTCAATAATCCTCTGGCCCCTGAATTGCCTGATACGGCCGTGTTGAAGTGTCCTAATTAACCCCTGAACCGTCTAGTATGGCCTGCTTAAGACTGTGTTCATTTTCCTTCACTTTTGCTTTTAGCAGTCCAATAATGCACTGAGAGCAGAAGTACATTTATTAGTTTCTCTGCCGCCGTTTTAAGTTCGAAGCAAGTGGATTGGTTAAGTTTCGGATCTAAGAATTTTTAAAGTTCATGATTTTTTGGGACAAAAATGGCTGAGATTGATTAGACATGCCTTCAATCAAGGGCAACTGTTGTTTTGAGCTTTCCTTTTGTGTAGCTGAATATTTAGAAAATGAAAAACAAGCACACACACACACACACACAACAGATCACTCAGTGAGAGTCAGTTTTCATAATCTTTGATGCACAGACAGCTTCAGACTTTTCCAGAACACGTTGGAATTTTAAAAAATTCTAATTATAAATCGTTTTTCTCAAAGTGTTCGGAATTTACTTGTTTGTGAAACTATGACGTTTACTGTACATCACGAGACATCATGAGCTGTCTTTACAACAAAATAAAGTCTTCTTTTATACGAGTTTTGACTCGCTTGTGTAAACAAATTGAGTATGTTATAACCCGGTGTTCAGTTGTCTGTATGTGTGTGTGTGTTTGTCTGTCTGTATGTCTGTGTCCATGGTAAATTTTAACATTGCCATTTTCTCTGGAAATACTTTGTTCGTCATTACAAAATTTGGCTTAAAAAACAGTAGGGAAAAATCTTCACAGTCATACCAATAATAGTTTGTAGGTTTCCTGAATTAAGCTGTGTTTCCCATATCATTAACAGTTTATTTCATTGAGGCCATTTCCGGGATTTTGAAAACACCACATTACTGCATTCCAGTTGCGTTGGTGATGCTTAGTGAGAAGATGGCGTCACCTCGTTTTGCTTGTTCGCAATTAAATGGAAAGAAATACTAATTCTGGGCAGAACATATTATGATATACAGTGACACAGACTACATCATCAACGTGTTTACTGCATATGAATCTTTTAAAGTGGATACTCAATTAACTAGAATGAACACAAAAGAGAAATTGAATAGACTGTGTCTTACTTTCCCGGCGGGTATAACTAAACTTGTACATCGATCTAGATCCAGAGAAAAATGGCTTAATGTTGCAGTGTGATCGCAGCAATGGCCACGTTTCCTTTACCTTGTATTTTAAAGAATTCTTAAATGCTTAAATAAGAGGGTTATGGCTGGTGTAAAAGGGTGGAGAGGGCCAATAGATGGTGTGTCATGACTGGATGTGTTATGACTGATCATTCATGTTGGTGTGAAATGAAGGATAGGTTCAAGAGATGGGGTGGAGAGAGTGAGATAGATTAAAGAAAAAAAATTATACATGATACATTTATGGGTTTTTTCTTGTTTTTGTCAGAAGGGCAGAGAATGTTCCATATTGTTTTCATCAGCACTTTTCTTTAAAAATTTTTATTTAGTAATTGTAAGTAATGTATTATCTTTTTGATTTGTGTTTTTATAATATTGAGTCATCAGGATTTACCCGTCTCATTTTCAGATACCAAGAAAACAATTACGGAAATAACTACCGCAGAGATGATCGTGGAGAGAGCTATGGTGGCAGAGAGGCCGTTCGAGAAGACAATTACCGCAATGGAGACTACAGTCGTGACAAAGACTGTTACCGTAGTTCTGAACCTAGTAGGGACAGAGACAACCGAGGCAGATCCCCAGGGAACCAGCGTAGCAGTCGACAGACATCACCGTATGAACGATCGTCAGTCTCACGCCGCTCTCCACCTCGCTATGCTAACAGCTTTGAGCGTGAACTGGCTCGCGAGCGAGATCGACAGCAGCGAGAGCAGGGGCGTGACAAGCGCAGGTCAAGGTCGCGCAGCCCTCGTGACCGCAATGAGAGGCGATCACGCAGCATGGAGCACAGAGAACGACGATCAGGCAGCCAAGACCGGAGAGAGCGGAAGTCGCCCAGTCGAAAAGAAAAGAGGTCACGCAGCAGAGATCGTAAAGAAAAGAGGTCACGCAGCAGAGATCGTAAAGAGAAGAGGTCGCGCAGCAGAGATCGTAAAGAGAAGAGGTCACGCAGCAGGGATCGCAAGGAGAAAAGGTCACGCAGCAGAGAGCGCAAGGAGAAGAAGAGGTCTGGAAGCAGAGATCGGGACTACGAGCGTCACAACTCCTCCAGCCACAAACACAGCCACAAGGAGAAGAAGGACAAGCACCGAGATGAGGACAGGAGGGAAGGCAAGTCCCACAAGCACAAGCACAGAGACAGGGAGCATTAATCATGGCTGCTGGGGAGGGGGTGGGAGGGGGGTAGGGAGATAAGAAGGGTGACCGTGTGTGTGCGTGTGTCTGACTGGACATGGAGAAAAAGACAATGTATCTGTGCCCTCATCGCAAGAAGAGAACTTGATGGTTAACTGCTTGGTAAGCATTGACTTGCATGAGTTTTGACAAGCACTATTCAGGTAGGATGTGGCTGCAGCTTTATGTCTTTGTTGAGCATTCAGGTACGCTGGTCTAAAATTAGTAACAAGCATATGTGTATGGTTTTTTTTCTTTCTTTTTTTTTAACCACAAAAGGGTGCAGAGTGAAGATGTAGCAAGTAATATGTGGTATCCAAAACAAAAATTCCTTTCATTTAGAACAAGATCCATTTAATTTTTATTTTAAATTAAAGAAAATATTTTTTTATATTAAAAGTAGACAGTTATTATTTTCATGTGAATTTGTGTGGTTTGGACCACAAAGAACAGATTATTTTGAAGCTGAAAATGGTGTGTCTGTATTGTACTTCAATCCATGCTGAGCCTTCTGAAGCGATACCAGGGTTGCACATGTTGAGAGAGGTGTGAATTGCATGACAATGCATGAAAAGAAGAAACTGCCTTTGGGTTGTGAATATGCATGGAACCAAAATCAGGGGTTCTGGCAGTGGTCCAGATGTAAAACATTTTCAAGAAGTGATAAGGAACAAAACTTACTCATTGTACTCGTGCTATGAGATAATTTGTACCATTGTTTGGACCAGACAAAAAGCACTGTCTATTCCAGTTTTGTGTAATCTCATCCACTTCTGTTTTCCTCACTGAACCATTTATGGATTGTGGAAGCACTTTGACACTGCATTTGTCCAGCAGTAGAATTTGCTAATGTCACCAGTTTTTATTGAATTTGATTTTTTTTCTCTTTGGTTTAAACATTTTTTGTTTCAAGAAACAGGACAAAATACTGTGTTCAATAAAGAAAAAGGAAAACTTGAGCAACAAGCCTGAGTTTAATATTTTTCCTTTAAGTCATCATTAACACAACAAAATAGAAGACTGCCTGCAGAAAAGGTTGATGACCTGTCATGAATGACAGCATTGATGAAGAAAATGGAACACTTCTTCAGGTGGCGACACTGACGAATTACTTTCACACTCTGAAAGTAATTTAGAGAACAGTGGCAAGGGGGAAAACTGGTGGCAGAATAAAAGGTTGACTTAAGGAAGGCATGGTTGTCTTACAAATACATTCAGTGAGTGTGTTGAGGTGCTGCTTCCACAGAAGCATGGAGAGGGCAGGCAGAGGGGGGTGGGGGAGTAAGCTCGCTAACAGATCCAAACCCTATGGAACTTGAACTCTATTTCAGGGGAATAGTCCACCGGCCAGTATACATGGTGGCGGTTGGGCCTCGAAGGCCTATTGGACAGGGAGACTGTTGGGTGCGAGGCAAGTGAGCAGAGAAACTGGCAAGAGGAAGTCGCCCACCTGAGGGCAGAAACCAACCTGGTGGGTGTTCAAATAGTTAAACTGGTGGCTCGGCCAAGAGTGGCAGAGGTGGCTGTCGATTGTCTACAGGGGCTTGGTGCATAGTAGATTTGCGTATGTGGGGATTTAGTTAGTTGGGCCCTGAGGTACCTCTAGAGGGGTGGGACTTGGCCTTAATTTAATTAAGCCACAATTCCACAGATGAGATTGGTATTTTTATGCACCGTCGCTTGAACATGGCTGCAAAAGAAAATTGTGGGTGCAGAGGGTCTGTAGTGACGTACACTTATGGAGTAGATAGAGTTGACTTGAGTTCACGTAAACTAAAGTGATAACAGGAATTTTTCACCTAAAAAAAACAAAACAGTGCAAAAGTTTGGAAAAGTTCCTGTGGGTATAAAATGAGAATCTTGAACCAGTTGAAAGTCTTGCCTATCTTTTGTTGACAATCTTCAAACGGGCATTGGCAGTTTTGGACTGTATATATGCCAATTTGTTTCATGCACTATGTATGGTTGTCGTTGTATCTAGTACATTTTTTGGCAGTGGGGTTCTTACTCGGTGTAATCCAGGGACTGAGAGTAAGTAGTAATTTTTTTAGTAATCCCACTTGGAAATTCTTTGCTATATATTTACTATTTTCTATCACTTCCCGTGTCTTCATTTTTGGCTTTTATTTTTTCTTTCTGTCGTCTCTTCTTTTCCTTTCTTCTGCCTTCTTGGTCTGTTCAACTTTACTTTTTCTAGAAAGCCTTGTTTTTTTGGGGGTGGGGGTGGGGGTGGGGGTTGTGCTGCCCATCATCTGCTCCCTTTCAGTGGCTTGCTGAATACTCCCACACACCCATACACAGCCACACCCAGGATCATTTATCACCGTCCCAGCGGCAGCAGTCCATAGGGAACCATTGACGACAGGTCGCCAGGAGACCCTGCACTGCTGTTAAGTCACTTCGGTGGTGTTCAGCAGTGCCTGTCCTAATTTAACGTAATTTGGACACCACCAACTGAGCCTGCTTATGATGACAATAATGACTTTGTAGTGGAGCCAGACTGAGTGAGCACATAATTTGGGATGACTGTGCTGCTATGGAGGTCCATTTATGTTTGGGACAACATGACAAGGCTGTACTCTACTTCCTGTCATAATTATGTTGGCGTTAACCAGACCCGAGATACAGACGCTTGCAGTGTTTGTCAGGAAATTAAAGAAACACACCCAAAGACACATCTGTGAAGTGGATGATACCTGACTGTGGTCCCAGTCTTCCCATTCAAGCCCATTGCACGCTAAACTCTGGGTAGCAGCCAACCACTGGCCAAAAAACCCACCCCACTGGGAATCGATCCTATGTCCACCCAGCTGTTAGTTCGCGATGCTAACCACTTTGCCACAACAGCTGGTGCTTTGAATATTTTTTCTCTCTTTCTGGGCATTTTTGAAAACTTGTATTCTGTTTTTGCTTCCAGGAATTGAGTTGGTCAAAGACAGGCATTCTTATTTTATTTTATTTATGCTTGTTTTTGTGAATAATTTATGAAATATTTCATTGTTTTTGGTCAGGTTCTTTATTTGTATGTATCATTCCAGTGTTCCTGCATGTGTCAAATGTCAATCTTGAAGATCTTGCATATCTTTAGTTTTTGTTTTATATTCAAACTAAATTTATCAGTGTCAGGAAATGGATACTGCCTCTTGGGAACTTTTGACTGCATATGCTCTTTTTTGGGGGGTGGGGTGGGGATGTATTTTTTGTTGTTGCGGTGTTTGTTTTTGTCATTCACAAACTGTATCCAGTACTTTTTTTGGAAGTGGGGAATAAATTGACTGGAATGGTTATTAGTATCATTGGCTTACCATGCATTCAGTTATTGTGTTTATTTTATTTATTTATTTTTTTTTCCTTTCCCCCCCTTTTTTTTTTTTAAATTAAAAAAAATCCCCCTCAGGTTTGACAGGGTCATTGATGCAGAGTGTGGAATGTTTTAACTTTTCGCCCCTGATACATCCCAATGCAGGTGACAGGGCTGTAACTATATGTAAGCAATATTGAATATATCATCCCCTTTGTCAATGTAATAAATTGTGAAAATGTTTTAGAAAAAAAGTTGTGTGTTTGTATAATGAATTGTGTGTGTTGGGGGGTGGGTTGGGCGGGGCAGGGGTGAGTTTCATGTGTGTAATGAAATGTGTGTGAACGAAAGAAGAATGTGTTGGAGCTTACTAAGTGTTGGTACCATCTGTGAAAGCCTTTCAGGTGTGAAATGCTGAAGGTAGCTCAGGTAGATATGATCTGTATTGATGTTTTGGAGGGAAGCAATGGAAAAGAAGTACTTTTTTTTTGTTGTTTTTTTTTAATATATATATTTCATTCATTAGGACTGTGCTTCACAATACCTGAGCTGGGTTGGAAAAGTTTGCTATTTTCCCAGAGATCCACAGACAGGAAAAAATGTTAATGCTAAGCAAACTTGGCACTGCTAAGATAGCTTATGAAACCCTGCCTTTAGCCTCTGAAATGAAAATGAGCACACAGCAAATGATTAAGGGGAGTAGGGGGTGATGACAGTGGTCTGTTACACTTTTCATGTGATCGGTGTGTTCACATAAACATTTCTTTGCGGAAAAGGAAATAAGGCATTAGGAAAGTTAAATTTATTATTGTTAGTACTTCGTCTTGAGTGACAAATTTAGCTTGTAGATTTGTTCCAGGTTTCAAACTGTCGAACAGCATAAAATGTTGACAGTATTTTTTAAAGGTAGTAACATGTATATTTGTAGTACCTAAAGTTAACGTGTGTGAAATGTGAACACAAGTGTGTGTGTGAATGGATGAGTTCATGAATTAAAAATGTGAAAGTATGTTTTTGATGTTTTTTGTGTGGCATGTTTCAGTCACACAGATATGAAATATATACTGGTGTGGGTTTGCCAGTTGTTAACAATAAAATGTGTGGAAGATGAAAAACCAATGATTCTTGTGCATCTCATGACAAAATCCTGGTTTTGTCTATTCTGCCAGTCTTCATTTTCTGACTGACTGCTTTCTGGGCTGAATGATACGCAAGTGCTTGTAACCAAACAAATACAGATAAGGATTTGTAACATGCATATCTCATATTCTGCATGCAATGTGAACTACACACACAGAAAATCACAGCACTGGCAAGGTTCAACCACAACAGACTGAGAAACGGGAAATAGCCACCCCTGACCTACAAGGTGCAGCCAGGATTTGAACCCAAGGTCTCTTGGACATTAGAGGTGTAAACTTAACATGCTTACTAGCCCTTGATTTTCAAACCTTGACTGCCAGATTTACAGTTGCTGAAGTGCAATATTAACTTTTATGCTCTTGGCACCTGCCACACAATGTACCATACCTGTATCTTAATAAACTGAATTAGCTGAAATTAACAAAACGAAAAACAGAAGGGACATAGAACAGGGTAAGTACTGGTAGTGTGACATACATGCTTGTTCACTTACACACAATATATATACTCACACACATGCTCACAAGAAGAAAAAGATCAGTAAAAACATGAATATGAATGAAAAAAAAACAACCCCCCCAAAAAAAACATGAATATGAATGTATACCACACAACAAATGCATGTACACACACAGTTCAACCTATTAAGAGATCAGGACAAAGTAGAAAAATGACACAAGCAAAGATGATTCTACAAATGGTACTTGTAGATTTTATGTTTTCAGAATTTGTATGCAGGTTCAGTTCAGTTGAAAATATTTTCTTAGTTACTTTTTCTTTCAAAACCAGATATGAAACTACATTTCAATATCTTTCCCCAAATGACGGCAAATAATGGAGGCCACTTATAATTCTAAGATGAATTCTTTTAGTTGCAACTTGATCAAAAAGTGTCACTGGCCTATCATTATTGAGAATGGAGGACAACTTGATCAATAGGGCATCATGGCACAAGACAGTAATTCCTTGTTTGCTCCGCCCAATGTTCAGTGTATGAGCTCAACAGCTCAAGAATGGCTCTTAAATAGAAAAAAACCCCACCAAAAGCAAAATGCCCCAATATATATTCGTAATGCTCCCAATAACTATAAATACACTTACACATTTTAAAGAGCCAACAGATAAAACTAAAACTGTTTAAATTCTGCAAAGAAAGAAAAACAAGGCTAAAGATAAATTGCAAAAAATGAAACTCTAAAAAAACACAAAAACAATAGAAACACACACATGAAACAATAGAATGGGCATGTCTCACATGAATTGATAATTAAACTGGACATGCAGAATAAAATCAAAACATTTTGTGCTTATGGATCCACTGTATTGAATGTTTTGGTTACACAATAGAAACTCCATTGTAAAACAGACATCACCTGGTATGTTAGGTGTTCCATGCACAAAATATTTGGATAAGTGGACAACAATACTTACATCAATATTATTTTGTAACAAACATGGAAAAAAATGTACACAAAGAAAATCAAAATTTGCACTGAACAGGGGATGGATCTGATGAGATACCAGTCTGATTTATTGACGGATGAATCAGAACTAAGCTTGCTGATTTTTATTTTCTTGTACACTTGTCTTTGTATGAGTAAATGATCACTCTAGTGTCATGTGAACATGCATGTTATGCATTGTACAAAATGAAGAATTCAACATCCATTCCAAATCAGGAATGTATTTTAATCAGCTGTATTGCTTGACACCAACTTTTTTTTTTTCTCTTCAAGTTGTATAAATGTATGTTATTGCACACTGCCATTCATGTGCATGACACACCACCACTGCAGTAAATTTCATTTAAAATTTAACAAGCAAGTTTTACTGTCTGGAATAAGCTAAACTTGTGCTCAAAGCAAGAAATGCAGGTGTCTGAAACGCCCTAAAAACATATTTAAGAAGGTGACCAGTACGTTCTGTTTACAGATTCTTACATGCTCTACTGTCCCCCATAATGATGAACGTTATTCATTGGAAAAGAAGCAGATTTTCATTGGTGCATTGCTTGCATCACTCGGGGATTTGGCTCTAAGCAATCGAACAAACTATGCTGCCCCACATTATCAGGAACGTAAAAACTCAGAAAAGAAACTGGATTTTCCACAAGTGTATTGCTTGCATCACTCAGAATTTGTTTGAATTTGAAGCAAAGAAGACACAGAACCAAACCTACGGCAAATGAACATTGAAATCACCAAGAGAACCGGGACTGCACATCACACTGGACTCAGCTGTCACCTGTACCTGCACCGATTCCCCTCCGCCTGACCTCTGACCTTGCACTTCATCTGACCTCTGAACTTGATCAGTTGTGGAGTCCCGGTGGACAGTGGCCTTGACCCTGCTGTCAGCTGGGTGCGATGCTTTGCGAGGGTGGGGGGTGACTTCCTTGCCAGCGATCTTCATTGTGGCCACCTTAACCCGTTGACAGGAGGAGCGCATGTTCAGCACAAACATCCTGGACATGAGACACACAGGGTGGATGAAAGCCATGTCATAACTACTGACTAAATAATATGCTGAAAAAAGATTAAACTAGATGCCAGTCTCATGGCAGCGTTAATCAAACGGCACAAACAAAGGTAACAGTCATACGAAAGATTATTCTGAAAGGAGAATCTGAAAATTCTCATGCAATACATGATGCACTTTGTTGCGGCTAGGGTCCAGGGGTCTCTATACCAAAGTACATGTCTCTACAGTGAAACAAAAGAGCAGAAGAAAAGTTGTTTTTTTTTAACTGCCAAACTACAAAAAACTACAAACTACAAAATAAGGAACTATCAGACAGATTCTTCAGGCTATAGTCTGAAACGAGACTGAAGGAAGAATTAACATGTGGAAAATTTTCAAAGTTTTATATATAAAATGGTGGAGGAAAGGCAGTCTTTAAGACTGAAGCAATGTCTCAATCACATCTGTGACACTCCCACCAATGCACTCAAAACAAATAAAAAAACAAATCCAAAACAATTTATCTGTCCACATGGAAATTAACTTGTGCAATCACAAACACGTAAACACAAACATTATATGATCATGCATGCCAATAAAAAGATCAAAACTAGTCAAATAAAAATACACAATAACTGCTGATGGACTAAAACAAGATAAACACACACACACACACACACAAAACAATCATTGCACATCAATAAAAACACGCAAAAATATCCAACAAATAAATCCATATAAGTCAGTATAACACACACACACACACGCATGTGCACAACATATCATACCAAAGAAATAACATTAAAATCTACATAACCTTTTTTTTTTTTTTAAGCCCCCCCCCCACAACCCCCCCCCCCACACCACCCTCCCGAACCATCTGGGAAAAGTCACACACATACACACTCAATAATGCTTGCCAACACAACCCCCCCCCCCAACCTCATTCTCCCCCCCCCAGTCCTCCCCCTCCAACCAACACCTACACTCATATCCATGCTACTATGCCCCGCCCAACCCCCCCACACCACCCTCCCAAACCATCTGGGAAAAGTCACGCACATACACACTCAATAACGCTTGCCAACACAACCCCCCCCCCCACCCACCCCCAACCTCATTCTCCACCCCCCCCGCGCCCCCCACCAACCAACACCTACACTCAAACGCATGATACTCCCAGGAACATGCCCGCTGGTGAAGTTCAGGGGCCAGGGGGTACAAATGGGGGGCTGAGGCGTGGGGGGGGGTTGGGGGGGGGGGGAGGGGGGGATACAGTGTCAGTTTCACAGAGACAAGAGAGGTGTACCTGAGGAAGAAGAGCTCCAGGAGAATGGTGGTGCCGATGACCAGCACCTGCAGGTAGCTGGCATCAGAGGTCATGGTGTGGCAGGCGGAATAGGCGGCGAAGGGCAGGCCCGTGATGAGCATGAGGGACAGGAAGGTCTGCAGCCAGTGGCGAGGCCTCAGGCCCTTGGGCACCCAGTAGTGCGCCTCCAGCTTGTACTGCCACAGGGAAACACACGTTACCCAGTTTCAGTTTCTCAAGGAGGCGTCACTGCCTTTGGACAAATCCAAATACGGCTACATCCCATCTGCTGGGCAGACGCCTGACAGCGGTATAACCCAATCTGCTTGTCAGGCCTTCAGTGAATGCACATATATTTCTGTACTTTTGTCACCATGGGCCCTTTTTCGGTGCACAAGGTGTGTGCTGCACACAGGACCATGGTTTATCGTCTCATCCTAATGACTAGACACTCATTTTGATTTTCCAGTCCAACTTGGGAGAAAGGGACAGAGTAGGAATCTTCTTCTTCTTCTTCTGCATTCGTGGGCTGCAGCTCCCACGTTCACTCGTATGTACACAAGTGGGCTTTTACGTGTATGACCGTTTTTACCCCGCCATGTAGGCAGCCATACTCCGCTTTCGGGGGGTGTATACTGGGTATGTTCTTGTTTCCATAACCCACCGAACGCTGACATGGATTTCAGGATCTTTAACGTGCATATTTGATCTTCTGCTTGCGTATACACACACGAAGGGGGTTCAGGCACTGGCAGGTCTGCACATATATTGACTTGGGAGATCGGAAAAATCTCCACCCTTTACCCACCAGGCGCCGTCACCAAGATTCGAACCCGGGACCCTCAGAATGAAAGTCCAACGCTTTAACCACTCGGCTATTGCGCCCGTCAGAGTAGGAATCAAACCCAGACCCTCACAGACACTTTGTTGGCAGATAAAGAGTCTTAACCATGCTGCCACCTCCCTCAGACACATACACTCATATCAACCCGAGCTGAATCCATAATACAAACATCTTCATCTCCCCCTTGAATTCCCCCTTTACTCTGTGAAGCGTCATTAGGGTCCTGGCAAAGAAGAACTGTTTATCTGTGTTAACGATATATATAGAGAGAGAGAGACAGAGAGAGAGAGAGAGAGAGAGAGAGAGAGAGAGATACAGATATAGATATATATATCAGAGTTCAGTCCTATCAGATCATGCTGCAGATACCAATTTCAGATATATAAATATACATGGAATCAACTGATTTGGAGGAAAGGGTGGTGGGGGCATGGCGGTGGGCAGAAGAGGAGAGGGGAGGGACTGTCAACGGCACCTTACTACCATTTCATTTCTTTCAGCATCCAGGCCAATAAACCATCAATCAATCAATCAATCCATGAACACATAAAAAAAAACCCCATTGATCAGAGTTCAGTCCATAAATATATACACATCAGAGTTTAGTCCAAAAACACATATACATTAGTTCGATTTATCTCCTTAGATATATAAACATTGAACTATCAAATCATGTTGTTCAAAGCCCAGATGACCAGAAGGGGTCATAGCTGGGCTGAAAGCCCAACAACGCCAGTCAGTTAACAGCCACAAACTCTGTAAAAGTTCAATTAAATTTTTCTTTTTTTTTAAAACCGTTAAAAAGACTAGTCCAAAACCAAGTCTTGTTCGTTCCACGTTATCATCAATCAGCACCCAGTAATAGGCTTGAAGTTTGTACTGGGAGCTAAATAATCATCAATAAGTAAACATATAAACATCAGTCAATTACACAATCAGTCGCAAACAGGCTTTCAGCGCAAAGAAAGAGGAAAAAACTGCAATGGACTCTACATGAGACAAGTTTGTTTCTTTCAAAGTATATTTTCACAATCAGAATCCTTTGTTGTCCTTGGAATAGTAAATCTCTAAATCATTTTGTTTCTTCTGTGTTTGTGGGCTGCAACTCCTAACTTCACTCATAAGAGAGTAGGTTGTTTTTTTTTATGTGTATGATTGATTTTATCCCACCATGTAGACAGCCTTGCTCCATTTTTCAGGGGCACGCATGCTGTGTATTGTTTCCACAACCCACTGAATGCCAACATGGTTTATGGGATCTTTAACATGCATATCTCATCTTCTGCATGCATGAAGACACAAACAGGCAATAATCATTATTAACTCTCTCCATACGAACGGCGAAAGAGACGACGTTAACAGCGATTCACCTCAATTACCACCATCAAAATATTGCAAGCGGAAGGCTGTTATACTGAAGAGGTGAATGTTGACAAACAATACCCCAATTCTGACGACGGAAGCTAAAGGTTGGGTCATTGAGACACCCACTGGACATCCGAGGGGTCTGTGTAGAGGAGACGAGAGGACTGGCCGTACTGAGTGAGTTAACAGGGCTGCACAGCTATCAAATAACCAGAAGATCGGACAATTTTCAACCCTTAATTAACCCTCTAGGTGCCGCAACCTGGATTCAAACCCAGGACCCTGAGATGGAGAGTCCAATGCTTTAACCCCTCAGCTGCTGCACCTATCTTACTGTTTGTTTCATGTTGAGCAAGAGAGGCAAGGCCTTCTAGACTCACTTGTGATACACTTAAAAAAAAAAAAAAAAAAAATCCAATCTTTTTATGTATTGAGTATAATTTCAAAATGTAATGTTTAAGATGAGAAAGATCAGTTTAAAGCAAATTAAGTCCCCTAGCATTAATTACAGAGTAATTTCCCTTTTTTTACTATCTGCACCAAAACGTTTGCAAAATAATTAAAAATTCCATGCTTAGCAAAAGAAGTTCCTGTTTGAACAAAAAATGATAATAATGACTCCTCTTGTTGTTGTGTCAGAATATCAGATCAAAGTGCTAAGTTTAGAGAATACAAAAAATATATATATATAACAGTAACAGCAGTTTGTATATAATTAGGCTTCTTTTTAAATTTTTTTTGTGCCCATCCCAGAGGTGCAATATTGTTTTAAACAAGATGACTGGAAAGAAGTGAATTTTTCCTATTTTTATGCCAAATTTGGTGTCAACTGACAAAGTATTTGCAGAGAAAATGTCAATGTTAAAGTTTACCACGGACGCACAGACACACGGACACACACACACACAGAGACAACTGAACACAGAGGTGCAATATTGTTTTAAACAAGATGACTGGAAAGAAGTGAATTTTTCCTATTTTTATGCCAAATTTGGTGTCAACTGACAAAGTATTTGCAGAGAAAATGTCACTGTTAAAGTTTACCACGGACGCACAGACACACGGACACACACACACACACACAGACAACCGAACACCGGGTTAAAACATAGACTCACTTTGTTTACACAAGTGAATCAAAAAGTGACTGTACGGATACTTACCCTCTCTCCACACACCCTGCACTCCGCTCGAGCCTCGTTTGTCACACTCTGAAAATATATAACATCAAAGTTAAACCACTATCGAATGATACTTATTATAGGCATCGTCTTCATAATAATTTTGCTTTCGCTTTTCATTTGCAACTTGATATTTTTCCATGAATATGAATGCAGTCACTGCACTCTGTGAATATTTTTATTATTCACTGATCCCTGATTATTCCATTGTTAGCTTATTTATCACTCTCATGATTCAGTTGGTCAATCACCACTTATTATGGGGCTGTGTTTGCTGCTGAATTTCTCTTCAAGAAAAATAAAAAAAGAGAAAAGCTTGGCTTAGACAATAAGGGGAGCTTACTTCCATCAGCCAATTCTTAGGGCAGTCGTTATGAACGGTGATCACATCCCCCTTAATCACTGATTATTATGGATCTGTATAAACTATTCATTTTCAAGAAGAAAGAAAAGAAAAAGAAAAAAAGAGGGAG
>NC_134889.1:19708161-19740661 GCF_041734735.1 Babylonia areolata | reverse complement strand
AGAGAGAGAGAGAGAGAGAGCTTGAGACAGACTGAATGACAGACAAAGTCAAGGTGTGTTTTATAAGGCGATTCATGTGTATTTGTGTGACTGTGTGTGTGTGTGTGTGTGTGTGTGTGTGTGTGTGTGTGTGTGTGATTTTAAATTGTAACAATTACTAGTGTTTTGTGGAAAGGACAAGATTTTGTGTATGTGTGTGTTTTTGTGAGATGTTTTGTGGTTTTTGTGTGTGTGTGTGTGTGTGGGTGTGTGTGTTTGTGTGTATGTGTCAGTGCATATGTGAGCACGTGCGCATGTGTGTATGTTTATGTGCATGCATATAAAAATGCATTGCCGCAGAACAGAACAATCAAGTCTCCTAAGCGACACCACAGCTTCACAAAATCCATCAAATTGAAAACAAGCAATCCAAGACGGCAATTACTCAACAAATCAATTCCCTGACCCATTCACTCATCTGTGACCACCAAGTCAATCCACCCTGTTTGTAAAATTCAGAATGCGTGGCAAGGTTTTGTAATGTCATTGTGAAATGTCTGACCAAGAGACCAGGACCTCCACAGCAAAAAAAAAAAAAAAGAAAGAAAGAAAAAGAAACAAATGCCAATCCATCTTGTTTGCTTGTGTGTGGAAGGGTTTTGTAAAGATGTGAAATGTCTGTGAGATTCAAAGGCGAAAAGGAAAAAAGGCAACAACACACACACAAAAAACAACAACAACAAGCGAAGCCTTCTTGGCTCATGTGTGATTCCTACTGAATGAAACTGGAAACACAGGTGGTGGAAAGGGAGGGAGGGGAAGGGCTACTACTACTTACATATATAATAATATAGTCCAAGTCTCAGCAAAATCATGACTGGTGGATCAGACGCGTATTCTCCCACCTTCTTAATATAGATCTGGATTCAAAGTTTCTTTTTCTTTGTGGTGGGCTTGGATAGATCATAAGAAACACGATAAAATTAAGAAAGAACAGAAAAAAGATTTTTGGTATCTCCTTCTTTTCTGATATTTCCTTTCTCATTAACAACTAAATAACTCTGATCAGACAATTCACAAACTTTTGTGTTTGTTGATCCAAATCATATTTTCATGCTCACTGTCAAAATTCAAGTTTGTGTAGATCTGCTGACATGTTAAGCTGTGTTTTGTGTGCACACAGTCTTAAGCCTCAGTGGATCCACATTTCACAAATATCCAAACAATTCATAGGTAAACCTTCTCCTACCTGTTAATCTTTTAACATATTCCTGTCCTTTCTATAACTGGACCATTCAGACCCTACTTCGTAACAAAAGTAGGTATACCTAACGTGTGCAGAAGTGACAGACTTTGCAGGCAAAATGGCTGACATCAAATCAAAATTTTCAGTATGATCATTTTAGTCAGGTCAGTATCAAGTATCCATGTTGGTGGTGAAATTTGTGTTATTCTGTTTGTTCTGTCCAGAACTTCTTTTTCTTTTAACTGCAGACAAAAAATAAGATTGTCATGCCGTCTTCTAACCCCAAAGTTCTGTTGTGGCAACACACCAGGTATGATCCAGTGAAATGTGGAGGATCCAGAGACCAAGGGAATAAACCATTCTGGACAGTTTGGAAGGCTTACAACCCATAACTGGTATAGGAGTTAAGAGGAAAGAATTTTTATTTCCCCATGTTAAATGTTTAATTAATCCAGATCTGGTATTGACAGACATAGTATTTCTAGAGAAAAAAAAACTTGTTAAACACACACACACACACACAAAGACAACCGCAACACAAGAGTTATTTACACAGACTGGCTTTGTACATAAACACATGTGAGTTTTAAAAAAAAAAAAAAAAAAAAAAAAGTCCGTTCATTGATCTCACTTGTGCTTCCAGACATGGAAAGCGACGTCGGAGACCAGGAAGAGAGCAGTGATGAGCTGCAGGGCGGCCTGAGCCACCAGACCCAGTCGTGACATGTGTAACTGCCACGTGTCCAGCCCACTCTCCGACACCCGGAACGCTCCATGCACCTGCCCATCATTCTCTTCATCCATCACCATCGTCAGCATCACAGTCTTTAACACGTCATCTGGTTTGGATTTATTATCATGGTTGGTTTTGTTTTGTTTTGTGCTATGGTGGAGCTTTTAGACATGTGAAAGGTGGTGTGTTACATTTAAAAATTTTTTTTTTATTAAGTTCTGCTTTTGTCAATGATTTTGACATCTGAAAGAAGGCACATTACAATATCTTTTGTTATTAAGTTTTGCTTATGTCAACATTTTTGTTACATCTCCATCATCAGAAGTGAAAGTCAACATTGTCGTTATTTCTATCATCGTTAATCAGTCCTTCTCACTCCTCCTACACAAGTATCTTTATCATCACTGTCAAAATGAGATTATGTTCCAGTGTTGACTGTTGAATACAGTGCCGTCATTCAGCCCTTCACCAGCATGTGGACCCACCTTGAAGTAAACCTCTACTCCGTAGATGAGGAAGAAAACGACGACAATGATCATGAGCAAGGCAAAGCCCCCGTTACACACACGTAGCACCAACATCTGCCAAAGAATATCATCACTGTGACACGTCACCGTAAAAGATGGCCAAGATCTGTAGAAGGTGAAGCAAGGGCAGTTGGATATTTAGTGATTTCTCTCCTGCCCACCCCACCCCAAATCTAAACCACTAGAGTTCTACCACAGTTTCTCTCTGCACATCGAGCGAACAACCTATGCACACACACATATTCCCACAGAACCAAGCAAATTATTCACAAAAAAACAGTTAATTCTCTGACACAAGACTTGAAAACCCAATTTATTCTAAAACAGTTATCACCATCATGTCAAACTGTTTGGCACCTTCACTGTCTGTTGCCCCTGTCTGACACCACACTTCACCATAGCCACTGTCTACACACCTGTTTTATTCCCATGGCTTTGTTTTAGTGTCATTTTATTTTAGTATCATAATTTACTAACTTAAGGCGCTTTAGAGTACACAGTGCATCCTCCAACTAAACATTTTAATACACTCCTTATAAAGAGTTTAATAAATCCACACATCTGTCTCACTACCACGGCTTTGTTTTATTCTAATTTGATTTTATTCTACCTTATTTTATTGACTTAAGGCGCATCACATTACATAACGCTTCCTTCCAATAAAGATTTTAATTCTGATTTTAACAAAACATAAGACACAGCATATCATAAGGTGAACATTAAAATGACAAACAGGAAATCAAGCGTTTACTGGTCAATCACTGTTACTGCTATAGCCATTTTAGCACCTTCAGCTGAATCTGATGTCGAGGCTCTGACGCCATCATCAGAACTCACTTCATGTGTTCCGTCATCTGCTGGTCTGTCTGATCCATTGACCTATGTCTTTATCAATCCGTCTTATCCCCACCTTCCATTGTGGGTTGTTTGTATGAATTTCAGTCGTTTCTGAGCCATTTTCATTTTGGTTATGTGAAAATTTCATTTGTTTTCACTGCCACAAAAGCCACACTTCCAGATTTGGAGGTTGACATCCATATAATCAATTTTCATAATTAATGACAGCATTTCAACAGATTTTTTACCATACAGCAGGTGCAGCATATCAGAAGGTGCATCAGCTGAAGCAGAGAAAAAAGGTCAAGTATCTTATGTTCAGTGCAATATATGTAAATGCACACACCTTGTTCTCTTGGTCCTCCACAGTCTCAGCCACAATGAGCTGTGCGGCCCACAGCAGGTACTGCAGCATGTTGAAGGCGATGAAAAACATGGTGGACTTGCTCAGAAACTGCCGCTCTCCGCTTGGCGATGAGCTGATGTGGAAAGCCTGTAGGGAATATACACAATCGTTTTACTTATTATTCTATTGCTTATAAGCATCGATGATGACGTGCATGGTGATGATGATTACAGTTACAGTGCCTGTGAAGAATCAAGACTATGGTGGACTTACAGGGAACTATATGCAAGCGATGGATCTCCTCAGAAATGAACTGACAGGAAATGCCTGTGGATTTCACAACCACTCAAGTCCTAAAAATAAATGAAGTTGATAGTGGTGCTGGTGATGATAGTGATGTTGACATTGGTGTTGGTTATGAAAACAATCGAGCTAATGAGCATTATTACAATTACCAATGACTATCTTTCTTCCATACTATATCTCTACCATCACTCCTATTCCAAGCTGTGACACTGTAGCAATGCCATGATCATTCCTGTCTCTCTGCTGCTGCAACTCACCCTGCTGCCAAGTATAATTACTGGTACTGTAACACAAACAGCATCAGAACGATCAACACTTCTGTTATAAGTCTAGTACTCCAAAAAACATCATTACTACTTTTCGTACATCAAAAACATGAGAGGCTATAATGAGAAGATGGTAGTCAGGCCCACCTCAGCCCAGAAGCAGACGATGAGAGAGAATCCGGTGATGATGACGGGGAAGTAGGCACTCCACAGGCTGCTGGCCACATCCTCTGACACCTGCCACTGCCACCACACACATGGCAATGTGTCACCACTCTCCAATGCCACACACATGGCAATGTGTCACCACTCTCCAATGCCACACACATGGCAATGTGTCACCACTCTCCAATACCACACACATGGCAATGTGTCACCACTCTCCAATGCCACACACATGGCAATGTGTCACCACTCTCCAATGCCACACACATGGCAATGTGTCACTACTCTCCAATACCACACACATGGCAATGTGTCACTACTCTCCAATGCCACACACGTGGCAATATGTCATCACTCCCTAAAGCCACACACATGGCAGTATGTCATCACTCTCCAATGCCATAAACATGGCAATATGTCATCACTCTCCAATGCCATAAACAAGGCAATACACTCTGGCCCGCTTATAAGGAACGCTCGGGGACCAAATTTTTTACTCCTTATAACCGAGGTTCCTTATAACAGAGTTCTCGGATATAAGGAGTAACCCAAGCCCAACTACCTTATAAACGGGCTTCTGCATTTTTTCGGTGTCAGTATCAGCAATTCTTCTTCTTCTTCTTCTCTCTATCTCTCTCTCTGACTCTCTCTGTAGAAAATCATTAGATTCCCGTCAGTTAATCGGTTTTGTATTCTTATGGCAACTTCATCGCCTAACCTGATTAGCAGACTATGTTCTTTTTTAGACCCCCGCTCCCGCCTTTCTTATTATGTCGAGCTTTTGACTGAGTGAAAGAGATTTTCTCTTTTTCTCGCGTTCAGACATTTTCACTTCTGCATCCAGATCAAGCGCATGTAGCAATGAACGGAAGTTTCTGCGGAAGCAAAGGTAGATAATTTTCCCCGAACAGGATTGATGAAATAACTCGCCTACTTTCGGTTTGAAGCTGATGCTATCGGCACTCCTTATAACCAGACTCAGGGCCGATTTGGGGCCTAATTTTTCACTCCTAATAAGCGAGGTATTGTATAACCGAGCTCCTTCTAAGCGAGTTTTTGTAAGTCATAACAAAGAACAATGTAAATCGGGGATTTTTTATTTGCTCCTTATAAAAGAGGTTCCTTATAACCGAGCTCCTTATAAGCGGGCCCGACTGTATGTCATCACTCGCTAGAGCTATACACATGGCAATATGTCATCACTCCCTAGAGCCATACACACGGCAATATGTCATCACTCCCTAGAGCCATACACATGGCAATATGTCATCACTCCCTAAAGCCATACACATGGCAATATGTCATCACTCCTCAGTGCCACACACATGGCAATATGTCATCACATGGCAATATGTCATCACTCCCTAAAGCCATACACATGGCAATATGTCATCACTCCCTAAAGCCACACACATGGCAATATGTCATCACTCCTCAGTGCCACACACATGGCAATATGTCATCACTCCCCAGTGCCACACACATGGCAATATGTCGTCACTCCCCAGTGCCACACACATGGCAATATGTCGTCACTCCCCAGTGCCACACACATGGCAATATGTCATCACTCCGCAATATGTCATGACTCCCAAACGCCACAAGCATGGCAATATGTCAACGCTCTCCGCTTATCAAATCAAATCACTGACAGTGTGATAGAAAATGCTTGGAAACATACACTAACCGTCACTGGCTGTGTATACACATGCATGAACACGCTATACCTGTGCCAAGAAATTTACAAAAACTGATCTACGCATATCTGCCTCATGACTGAATCATTTACAGTGTTGTGCGGTGAGGTGCAGTACTGGACACTGAGTCCACTGGCATGCATGTGGAGTGTATTTTTCCTCCCCTGTAGGTTCCCCCCAACCCTTCATCTAATATCACTTACTGTGAAATGATGTTAAACTAAAGAAAGCACACACACACACACACACACACACACACAGGGCAGCAGCTCACCCTGGAGAAGAAGTAAGCTCCCCTGATGGCGGTAGCGCAGATGACCAGGATGTAGAGAAGCTTCTGGACGGTCACCTGACAGGCCCTGCGCCATGATCGCTTCTCCTCCTTGGCGTACTCGTATATTATACACAGTACCTGGCACACACACACAAACACACACACACACACACACACACACACTCAAAAAAATGATCACACACATTCACACAGCGAATTGCTCGCCTGCATGAGCACACACAAAGGCATCCCCAGTATGTGTACTCATGTCCATGTGGAAAGATAAAACAAACTATTTCAACAAATCGCTTTATCACATATAATGCAAGTGTGCACAAACATGCATATATTTACATGCAGAAAAAGAAAGCATTACATAATTACATGTAAATACACACATTACAAATGCACACAGTCAGAACACATTTTCTGACAACCACACTCAGACACACCTAAGTATGGATGCACAAATACAGATATGCGTGTCAGTGTACCCGGTACATGCATTCAAGCATGACATGCGTTTTAATGAACAGTCAGCCTCATAAACAATCTTTTACCTATTGAAATACTCATTTGTCTTTTTTTTTCTTGTATCAAATTTATTATTAACAACACAGATAAATTCTAACCCAACCAAAATACACAAGGAAACATCTGACAACCACAAAAAGGAAATTTTCTTCCTAAAATTACGTTTTAGTAACATACTTACCATGACCCAATAGTGCAAGTGCAGACTCTGGCAGGGGTCTGATTTCTGTCCTGTGCAAACTACTACCCGCCTATGCGGAGAAAACGAAAGTAGCTATGGCCGATAACCTCCCAAAGAAGGTTACCTCCCCTGCGCATCCCTGACTAGCGTCCTCTTTTTCAGGCAGCCATCTCAACTCCTGATCCTGTGCTCTTCATAGTATCGGCATATAATGATTTTTATTTTCACTTATATGTTCCCATGCTCTCTTGTGTGGTAAGAAGCACTATTGTATGTGTATTGTTTCCTATGAGGCGCTCAGAACCCATTATATGGTGAGTTTGCGCCATATAAAAACAATACATTATCATTATCATTACATGTTCAAACCAGCTTACCAGCTGCACAAGGGCAACACATCCCAGCAGAATAAAGATGGAACCAAAGGCGATGTAATAACCAATGTTCAGCTCATGGCATGTACCGCCTGAAAACTGCACCTGTCAAACGATAACAATAATAATGATAATCATCATCATCAAGGAAACATAGTAAGTAATTCACTGTTCCAACAAAGGAGGCAAGGCCTACAGAGACTCACCTGTGATACCTACTTAATCAACACAAAAGTTATAGGGGGAAAGACATGCAAAGTAAAAGTTGCAACATTTTTAATCCCACACTAGCCACTATTATCTCAGTGTTACATTTGATCCTGCTCTTTCCTTCAAGCAGCAAGTATCCAATATCGATAAAGCAGCCTATCTGGAAATCAGAGAAATCAGTTCCATTTGACATGTCCTTTCCACTGAAGCTAAAGCACTCAATAAGTATTCATTATTATCATCATTATTATCAAAAGAACACTGGTCTATTCACTGGTCTATCCAGGCTAAATTATTGTTAACAGTTTCCTGGCTAGTTCACTTAAGTATCTTCTTTAAATTCTCCAAAAGGTCCAGAACAGTGGAACCAGGTTGTTCAGCAAGTCACCGAGACAGGAACAAGTCACACTTCTCTCTCAGTCCCTTCACTGGATTGCTGTCCTTCCTCATCATTCGTGGGCTGCAACTCCCATGTTCACTCATATGTACCCGAGTTGGCTTTTACGTGTAAGATCGTTTTTACTCCACCATGCAGGCAGCCTTACTCAGTTTTCAGGGCTGTGCATGCTGGGTATGTTCTTGTTTCAATAACCCATGGAACGCTGACAAAGATTACAGGATCTTTAATGTGTGTATTTGATCTTTTGCTTGCATATACACATGAAGGAGGTTCATGCACAAGCAGGTCTGCACATGTTTTGACCTGGGAGATCAGAAAAATCTCCAACCATTACCCACCAGGCACCATTACTGAAATTCAAACCCAAGACCCTCAGATTAAAAATCCAATGCTTTAACCACTTGGCTATTGTGCCTGTCAGCAACCTGTCCAATACAAAATCATCTACAAACTTGCATCTATTTGTGTGTGTTATGTGTGTGTGTGTGTGTGTGTGTGTGTGTGTGTGTGTGTGTGTGTGTGTGTGTGTGAAGTGCTTAAAGAGCCCTATTTAGAGGACAGGCAATATATAAATTCACATTTATTTATCATTACTATGACCCTGACATTTGACATTTAACCTAAGCTTGGATTTTGGAAACATTAGTTCTGGCCATAACCAATTACTAAATTTTATGAGAACTGGATAAAGGAAACCCCAAGGTCTGTGTTTTTCTGTTATTATTTTTTAAATTCTTTATTTTAAATTTTTTTTATTTATTTACAATTTTCCCTATCACACCATATTTCAACCTTGAACTTTGGCCCCAACCTTGACCCTGTACAGGGGTTCAGCTCTCTCCATGACCGATCACTGTGCTAGGTCTGATCAAGACTGTATGCACACATAGACAACAGAGGGTGGTTGAATGAACTCACTGACGGGCGCAATAGCCGAGTGGTTAAAGCGTTGGACTGTCAATCTGAGGGTCCCGGGTTCGAATCACGGTGACGGCGCCTGGTGGGTAAAGGGTGGAGATTTTTACCATCTCCCAGGTCAACATATGTGCAGACCTGCTAGTGCCTGAACCCCCTTCGTGTGTATATGCAAGCAGAAGATCAAATACGCACGTTAAAGATCCTATAATCCATGTCAGCGTTCGGTGGGTTATGGAAACAAGAACATACCCAGCATGCACACCCCCGAAAACGGTGTATGGCTGCCTACATGGCGGGGTAAAAACGGTCATACACGTAAAAGCCCACTCGTGTGCATACGAGTGAACGCAGAAGAAGAAGAAGAATGAACTCACTTTATTCACATGTGATTCAATAAAAACTGACTTGAGCCGACTAAAAAACCCCCAAATATACCAGTATATCATTATAAAAGAACAAACTGGATCAAACTGGCTGCGTAGCATGAGCCACACTGTACTTCAAAACAATCAAACATGAATGGAACTGTACTGAAGTGACCTACACTGGAAAAAAAAAAAAAAAAAGAAAAAAAAAAGTTGAGACAACTGAAATATTTCTGCATTTTTGATCACTCACAACCCAACTCCACTTAATTCAACTGACCCCCAATCCTCCTCCCCCGCCACACACACACACATACGCACACACACACACATACGCACACACACACACACACACACACACACACACACAATCTTCCCCCTGACATCTCACTCACTAAGCACAGGCACTGCCCATCCTGGCATGCCCCGTGGCCCGAACAGTTGCCTGGGCAATGCGAGTCGTCCACCATGACGTCATACGGGGATGACGTCAGGCCCACCGTGCTGACGTCACCCAGACCCAGGCGCAGCGTGGAGACTAAGACGTCGTCAAACGTGGGAGTGAACGCCATAGACCTGGTTAAATCATCATTCGCCAGCTAGTGTTGTGTGGAGAAACGAAAGTAATAGAGACAGACAGGGGGAGGTGGAGCAGCTATAGGAGGAGTGAAAAGACTGAACGAGTAGTAGAACTTCCGCCTCCGCCAATATCGTAACTCTCTCCATACGAACGGCGAAAGAGACGACGTTAACAGTGTTTCACCCCAATTACCATCATCAAAATATTGCAAGCGGAAGGCTTTTATACTGAAGAGGTGAATGTTGACGAAGAATACCACAGTTCTGACGACGGAAGCTAAAGGTTGGGTCATTCAGACACCCACTGGACATCCGAGGGGTCTGTGTAGAGGAGAAGAGAGGACTGGCCGTATTGAGTGAGTTAACTGTGGCTATAGTCCTGAAAAGCATCAGAAGTGCAAAGCAGGGTTAAGAGAGAGAGAGAGAGAGAGAGAGAGGGGTGAGGAAAGGAGAGAGAGCGGTCAAACAGTTGTGTTTGTGTGCGCGCGGTCCTGTGAAATTCTTTCTAATATTTTCATCAGTCGTAAGTGGCACTATTCATAACTTGACTAATAATTGGTGTTGGCCACGGACTTACAAACAGTTCTATTTATAGTATGTTGGCTGAAAAATAAGGAACTGAAGGAGAGACAGGCTGACTTCTTCGCATGTCACACAAACAGTGACACTGGTGACTTAACTGAGAATCACACAGATGCCTTCCCGGATGGGTGAGCGAACGATGAGAAGACTGAACATTAAAACAGCTTCCAAAATGAGACCGACATGATCAGAGAACTTAATTCATGTACAGAAGCGGCGACACACCCACCATCTCTGCTTGCCGGGAAAAGCCATGGATGTGCAGCGACACGAATTGCACACGAGCGCTTTGTCATGCAGTGTGTCCATTCCAAACTGATATTCCAGTCAGTCGACGCAGGAGGCGATGTTTGTTCACCACTGAGTGGCGCCATAACCGCTGTCGGTGACAGTCACCTGAGTAGATAACGCGAAAATGATGCGCTTGTGTGTGTGTGTGTGTGTGTGTGTGTGTGTGTGTGTGTGTGTGCGCGCGCGTATGTACGAGTGTGTGTGTGTGCGCGCGCGCGTGACAGAGAAACAGACAGAAATGAATGGGAGGGGACTGGGGGCTGACTGAGACAGAGATTAAACGGACGAAAGGGGGAGGAAGAGGGGAGGGTGGGAGGGAGGGGGGTAGGGGTGGGGGGGGGGGTGAGGGGGTCAGAGAGACAGATAGTGACGGAGGAGGAAACGGAGATAAAGAAAAAAAAAAAAAAAAAAAAGAACGCGGATAATGTTTAAGTTAGAAAGAGCGAGAAGGGGAGGGTAACACACACTCACACACACACACACACTGACACACACACACACACACACACACGCGCACAGATAGAGTTGAATAAACAGTCTAAAAATCATATCTTCTGATCAAACTGTCAACAACAACAACAACAAAGCAAACAGTAAGAGTCAGTCTGGCTTGAGAGCAAATACAAGACACAAACATACACTGACATGGTCAATTCTCATTCCTGCACTGCGGCGGTGAAGAACAACGAAAGACCGTGTTGGTCCGTCCAAACATACCATGCACAACTGAAACCACCCAACAAATGCGCATGGCAAGTGTTCTAGAATCTTCACTGGGGCTTATCCACATACTCAATAGCCTTCACACAGTCGCAACAAAAACCATACATATTACATGATATACGTTCTCCATAAAGTGCTTGTTTCACACACTCCAGAATAAGGGAACGACCAAGGTTGAACTCAACATCTGTCAAAAGCTGACCACACAAGCTTCCAAAAATCACAGATCACAGGTAATCCGCCCAGGAGAAATGACCAAGGTTAAAGTAAAGATCGGGCTGATATACAAACATACGTCATCGTTGATTGAAAGCTATATTCTCACCCAGACACTTAACTTTGTAACCCAACCCAAAACGGAGCAATACTCACTTGAAAAAAACAACAACACACACCACAAATAGGCCTATTCCCAACACTTCTGAAGTAAGAAATGCATCCACTCGTTGACGTATCCTGACCTGCTGTGACCGAAGAACGGTTTGACTGTGGTTAACTTTGTGGCAGACACTTCCCCGTCAATAAAAAAAAAAAAAGAAGAAAAAAAAAGATAACAGTTCACTGGTCGTGACTGCTATAGATCTTTTGCCACGCTGAGCAACATGACTTTGTTGAAACTTAAAATTAATTATGCGTGTTTGGATAATGTCAGAAAAACCTGTAAAACCAGTGCCAAAAAAAACAAAAAAAAAAAAAAAACCCCAAAAAACAAAACAAAAACAAACTACCAGTACTACTCAGAACATTCATTTAGAACTGTTTAATCAAAAATTTACAAAGCGGCACCACAGGACAAGCGCAGGTTGTCAGCAGTGGTAACCCTCCATGTAAACACACAACACAAATTCGTATGAAATGACACTTATCGTTTTTAACTGGCTTGGGGGGAGGAGAGGGGGGAGGGAGGTGTGGGGGTGGGGGATGGGGGCGTAAAAAATTGATATTAGGAACATTATAGTCAAAGGCCGTTTTTGTCCATCAGTTTCTCTTTCCTGATTTTCCCACCTCAACCAGTCTTAAACGGGACTCTGTTGAGTGGATGATGGAGTCCAAGTTCGATCACGACTTTCTGAACGAATCCACAGAATAAAGCGAAAAACAAACAAACAAACAAACAAAACAAAACAACAACCATCAACCGAATTCTGGCTTCACGTTTTTACGCGTCTTCGTGCAAAAATAAACTATAACAATGATTGAAACAACCTTGCAGTCAAAAGGGCTATACACATAAAGTAGATAAGACGTGTGTGTGATGTCGTGTGTGTGTACACATCTGATGTCGAGAACGCCCGATAACAGCGAAGACTGTTCACACCACCACCACAACGACCAGCCAAAAAAAAAAAAAAAAAAAAAAACCACCTAAACTGCTCGTGTTTTGATCACCTCTTGCTGGTGTGACTGTGACATGAGCTGATCGATGCAATAAACGGCCTTTGAACTTTCTCTTGGTTTTCTTGTTTTTTGACTCACTTGTGTAAACAAAGTGAGTCTATGTTTTAACCCGGTGTTCGGTTGTCTGTGTGTGTGTGTGTGTGTGTGTGTGTGTGTGTGTCCGTGGTAAACTTTAACATTGACATTTTCTCTGCAAATGCTTTATCAGTTGACACCAAATTACGCATAAAAATAGGAAAAATTCAGTTCTTTCCAGTCATCTTGTTTAAAACAATATTGCACCTCAGGGATGGGCACAAAAAAAAAAAAAAGAAAAAAAGAAAAAAAAGAAGCCTAATTACATGCAAACTGCATTTACTGTTATATTTATATTTTTTGTAATCTCTAAACTTGGCACTTTGATCTGATATTCTGACCCAACAACAAGAGCAGTCATTATTATCATTTTTTGTTCAAACAGGAACTTCTTTTGCTAAGCATGGAAGTTTTATTTATTTTGCAAACGTTTTGGTGTAGATAGTAAACAAGGGAAATTACTCTGTAATTAATGCTAGGGGAGTTAATTTGCTTTAAACTGATCTTTCTCATCTTAAACATTACATTTTGAAATTATACTCAATACATAAAAAGCTTGTGTGTTTTACTCTCAGTCACAAGTGAGTCTTGAAGGCTTTGCCTCTCTTGTTTTACTTCTGTTGTCCATGCGATTAGAATACCACCGTCCTTGTCTTGCACCTACTTTCGGAAGGAGAGGTCGTGGAAGGAAGGAGGTTGAATGTATATGTATGGAAAGGAATGGACTGACAAACATGTGTAGAAAGTTTCCGCTGAAGCGGGAACGCAAACGCAAAAATCGGCCCACAGAGCCAAGTGTTTAACCGATAGTCACAAGGTATTCGCGTTTACGAATGTTCGATGAGGGGCGTACCTCTCACAACGTCACCGGGGTGGGGGTGGGGGAATCGTGGCGGCAATAAGGTTGAGAAGGTGAAGGGTGTGCATGTGGGGCGAGGGTGGGAAAGGGCAAGTATGTATACATATATAATGATTCCGCATGCTACGACCGAGAACCACGAGAGATGCATATCACCTTCTTGAGAGCTGGCAACAGATGGTCATCATAAGATTACTAACTGGGCATTGCAGTCTCAATGTCCACGTGTTCAGGAAGTTGCCGTCTCAATGCCCACGTGTTCAGGAAGTTGCCGTCTCAATGCCCATGTGTTCAGGAAGATAAAGCTGGTACCATCTCCCACCTGCTCCTGTGGCCTCGAAGACCAAACATCTGAACACATTCTTCAGTCCTGTCCCCTCTTGAAGGGGCTCAGAGAGACACCGTATGGCTGACATCAACCCCACTGCACACCAAGCTCCATGGCTCCAGACAGAATTTGGAGAGGACAAAGACCTTCATCAGACGGGCTGGACTGACACCTTGAAGAGGCGAACAAGAAGAATGAGAAGAAGATTGATCCCGCTGAAGCAGGAACTCAAACCCCCCAAATCGGCCACGGCGCCAGAAGTTGTTACTGCCACGTTGTTCGTGTTGCTCGATGAGGGGCGAACCTTTTACATTTTACAGTTGCCCCGAGCTGTAACTGGAAGGAAATGAAAACGAAAGGGTGTTGAACTGGCCAGAGACGATTAATCTCTGTCAATACAACCAAAGCTGCTCAGAGTAGGCCTACGGGTGTGTGTGTGTGTGTGTGTGTGTGTGTGTGTGTATGAAACGTGGGGTCATTGGCCTGTAACAGTCAAAGGTGGGGTGGAGTGGAAAAAACCTGAGGATCAGACTTGAAAAATAAACAGATTAAAATTTTTTTAATGAAAAAACAAAACAAAAAACAAACAAAAAAAGACAAAAAAACAAAACAACAACAACAACAAAAAAAAAACCCAAACAAACAAACAACCCCCCCCCCCAAAAAAAAAACAACAACCCCAAAAACAAAAAACAAAAAAAAAAAAAACCCGTGCTAAAGGTTGTGCCTTGATTATCCAATCTGCCTTTACTGAGTAAATAGTTGGAAATGTCCTGCCTTCTAGGTTTCAGTTACCACAAAGCATGCACATACGCACATAGGCTACACATACAACACGCGCGCAGGCAATAGATTCTCAACCCATTCGGATTTTTTCTGTTTCAAAAGTTACGATCGATGTCAAACTTTTAGTGATACCCTCCGTAAGTGATACTTTGACCTGCTTTTAAAAGGACGGTCTTTCGATCTATAAATATGCCTTAAATACGAAGTAACGGTGGAATGAGTGACATATTTCTAACTTCGGCCGGATTCACTGTACTGGTCTTCTAGACGAAATACATTATTTTTTCTCGTGTCTGTTTTTCGAATCTCTCTCTCTTAGTAGTAGTAGTAGTAGTAGTAGCAACAGTATTGTAGGGACTGGCAGGTTATCTGCCAAGACCTCTCGGGCCTTTTTTTATGTCCCCAACTAATCTTCATCTTCACTTCTTTCTTTTTATTCTATTTATTTATTTTCTTCTTTTGTTTGTTGTTGTTTGGCGGGATACGCAAGTACGCTTCTGCAAGAACTTTGCTTTCATTCATCATAACCAGAAAATGTTTCTTTTGAAGTGGTATTGGTGTCAAGGAGATTTTTGAACGTGTTATTATTTTGTGCAAGTTTAACTTTGGTTGGTAGTGCGTTTCATATTTGTGCAATTTGGTAAGCCAATGAATTTTTTCTAAGGTTGGCGTTGCATTGTTCTAAAAAAAAAAATGTCTTTACCGAGTTTCTTGTACTATCATAATCCGACATTCTAAAGATATGTCTTGCATTTACATCATTTATGTTATTTAATATCTTATACTGAAGTTTCCATCAAATCTCCTCTTAATTTTCTACCTTTTAGCGAGTGTAGATTTAGGTATGTAAGTCTTTGTTGGTAACTCATATTCTCTTGTTGGGATAATAATAAATAAGTTTTTTTCTGATTCCCATTTTGATTCTCTCTCTCTCTCTCTCTCTCTCTGTCACCACATCCGCCCAAGACTCAGAGACAGAGAGACGGAGACTGCCATAATTGCATTGCTATCATCTTACTGTTTAGACTTGTTTGCCACGACACTGACGACTGAATCTGGAACACCGTGCACGGGCGCTGGAAAGCCCCAAAAGTCCTCCACCGCCTGTTATTCTTTTATCCAGCCAGACTCGCCTTCATGCTTCCGCCATGTTTGTTTGAACCTATGACGTCAGGAGAGTTGGTTGTGACGTCGCCTCTAGTTGTAGATTATTGTTCTGAAAACAGTTTAGATCTACGAACACAGAGAATTATCTAACTGATAAAATCGATCTTGCTCACAAACAAGCTCTTTGTCAACTCAGAATAAGCGCACATTATTTAAACATCGAACGAGGAAGATATGCAAACATTCCCAGAGAAGAGAGGTTATGTGCTATATGTGAAGTTGTTGAAGATGAATTGCATTTCTTAGATTCGTGTATCTTATTTCATAATTTGCGAAGCGATCTAATTACTACTATACAGCAGCATGATCATCAATCAAATGTGATCTCTAGAAAAATACAAAACAATATACTAAAACCAAGTGATTTATTCACCTGCGATGACTGTCAAAAAACACTTGCCAACTATGTATTTCAGTGCATGCGTATTAGATGACCGTTTATTTCTTTGTTCCCTTTGTTCTTTGTTGTGTCTATTAATCCTTCGGGATTTTATGACAATAAATGAAGTCAAGTCAAGTCAAGTCAAGTCAAGTCACAGTCAGGCACACGCGCAGGCGCCGTGGCGCGCTGATACAAGCAAAGAAACAACAACAAAATAAAACACCTCTGTGTGTGTGTGTGTGTGTGTGTGTGTGGATGTGGTAGTAGTAGCAGTCTTCAGTTTAACGTCTTCCACTTTAAGTGATATTAGACGAAAAAAAAAAGAAAAAAAAAAGAGGGGGGAGGAGGGGTGGGGGCGTGGGGGTGGAGGGCGGGGCGTGGTGGTGGGGACAGTATTGGGCAGAGGGTGAAAAATGGTGTGTGTGTATGTGTGTGTGCGCGTGTGTGCGCATGTGTGTGTATGGTTGGGAAAGATACAGAGCATTGGAAAAAATAAAACATTAAAAGAGGAGACATAGGCATTATATAGAAGGAAACGCTAACATCAAACAAATGTAACAACTATAACAAAATTTTTTAATGTTCTATTGGACTATGCAGCAAACCTTCTGCAATAGCAGATAACATCTTGAAATTGTCAAAAACACATTCACAAGAATTTTCCGAGAAGTTTTGTAAAAACGATTTCAGACTCTGACATTCAAAGAGAATGTGTTTGCTAGAAATAGATTCTCCACATATGCATTTAACATCTCTGCTGAACTTTGTTATAAAAGCGTTCAGCTTTATCCTGTTTGATAATGTCTGAATTTGCCTTATCTGATTGAATTACTGAATGTATCTGATTGATTGATAGATTCCAGTTGTTGAATATTATTTATACTTTTATTTAAAACTCTGCCATTTTGCTGGTATACTTCCCTGACTTTGCTCCATGATGCTTTTTCTAGTAAGCGGTACAAAGGCACATAAAGTTCTGTGGTTCCCTGTTGGTGTTTTGAACCTTATCTTACAGCCCTGTCAGCCCATTCATTATATAGGAGACCAAGGTGAGAAGGAACCCAACAAAAAGTTATAGGTGTTCCTCTCAAATTCAACAGGTGTGTGTGTGTGTGTGTGTGTGTGTGTGTGTGTGTGTGTGTGTGTGTGTGTGTATGTGCGTGTGTGTGTGTGTGTGTTTCCTTTTCCGTTGCTAATATCCTTTACAAAGATATTAGGACACTTTAACACAGAATACATTTTTGAGAAACTACACAACGTTAAAAAAAAAATCGCCCATTTTTCGGCCGACATACTATAGCTCCTTAGGACAAATACTCTGCTCCTATCATTCCTCCCTACCCCCCCCCCCCTCCACACACACACACCGGCACACACACACACACACACACACACACACACACACACACACACACACACACACACACACACACACACACACACACACACACACACACACCTTTCCAGCCTGTGCCGGACAAGATGGTGTCAATTCGGGGTGGGGGTGTTGGTTGGGGAAGAGTGGAAGGGCTGTGGGGATTTGGCGATGTCTATTCTCTTTCAGACACAGACGGACGGACATAGACTGGCCGAGTTCATGGAAGAAGTTGTTCTCCGGATTGATACACGATCGGCGGGTGCAAAAGCCGAGTGGTTAAAGCGATGGACTTTCAATCTGAGGGTCCCGGGTTCTTCTTCTTCTTCTTTATTCGTGGGCTGCAGCTCCCACGTTCACTCGTATATACACGAGTGGGCTTTTACGTGTATGACCGTTTTTACCCCGCCATGTAGGCAGCCATACTCCGCTTTCGGGGGTGTGCATGCTGGGTATGTACTTGTCTCCATAACCCACCGAACGCTGACATGGATTACAGGGTCTTTAACGTGCGTATTTGATCTTTTGCTTGCGTATACACACGAAGGGGGTTCAGGCACTAGCAGGTCTGCACATATGTTGACCTGGGAGATCGGAAAAATCTCCACCCTTTAACCCACCAGGCGCCGTCACCGAGCTTCGAACCCGGGACTGACGGGCGCAATAGCCGAATGGTTAAAGCGTTGGACTTTCAATCTGAGGGTCCCGGGTTCGAATCTCGGTGACGGCGCCTGGTGGGTAAAGGGTGGAGATTTTTCCGATCTCCCAGGTCAACAACATATGTGCAGACCTACTAGCGCCTGAACTCACGTCGTGTGTATACACAAGCAGAAGATAAAATACGCACGTAAAAGATCCTGTAATCCATGTCAACGTTCGGTGGGTTATTGAAACAAGAACATACCCAGTGTCCACACCTCCGAAACGGAGTATGGCTGCCTACATGGCGGGGTAAAAACGGTTATACACGTAAAACCCACTCGTGTATATACGAGTGATCGTGGGAGTTGCAGCCCACGAACGCAGAAGAAGAAGAAGAAGATACACGATCAAGATAATGATAACGTCCAGACCTGTTTGTCTTGATTCACACTGCTGTCTGTCCCGTGTCCACACTTTTATCAAGGTTTGTCGATCCCATCATCTTAATCAGTCAGTGATCGGTGGGCGTCAAATGCCGTCTGCTTTTTCAGTGTTTTGCCCATTGTTGATGTTGTTGTTGTCCTGATAGCAGGTTATCTCTGCATGTGTCATTCGCCGTTTTATTATCGACCCAGCCTTTGACGTGTTGACGTCTGTTCTCGTTCATTCTTTTCTCTTAACTATTCATTTAAAAAAAAAATCAAATAAAAATCAAAAGTTGATAGATAAGATGAAGAAGGGGTGGGAAGGAAGAAGGAGAAGGTGATGATGATGATGACAGTGATTTCGACAACGAGGAAGAATTCAAAATTTGTAGGCTCCCACAGCTTGCCAGTGTCCCTTTCCATGTTCAGAGACTCAGTCTTCTCCTGTCATGCCCTTTGTGTCTCTTTTGTCCCTTCTTCATCAAAGAGTGCTCTCACTCTGTTGTATATTGCTGTTCTTTCTGGATTTGGTGCTTTCTCCAGTTCCTCTTTGGCTAGTGTGAGGTGGTCATGTAGCTGTTTGTAGTGTATCACTCCAGAAAGGTTTGTCATCTTCGCGACGCCCTCTTTGTACACTCTGCTTCGCAGCTTCAAGGATGGTTTCTGTGAAGCGTTTGGCATTTGTGTTGATGTTGTCTTTGCTTGCTTGGCAAATTTCCAGGCATAGTTCTTCAGTAAGCTGCTGAAAAATTTTCCATGTTGGCCTTCTTGTAGTTCCAGCTTGGTTCTTTCTGACCCGTCTGCTTTACTACCTAAGATAATTTGTTTACACGTTTGCTGATAAATTTAAAAAGGAAATGCTATTAGTAAACAACCCCTAAAAATTCGGTATATATCTAGGCCATACAACCAGTTAACGTGACCAGGAACTGTCACTGAAGCACAATATAGGAACGTTTGGAGAAATACGCACAAAACTTATATTAACTCACTCAGGACGGCCAGTCCTCTCCTCTGCCCTACAGAGACCGCCTCGGACTTCCACTGGGTGTCTGAATGACCAAACCTTTTGCTTCCGTCGTCAGAAATGCGGAATTGGTTCTCTACATACACCTATTCAGTATGAGAGCCTTCCGCTTGTGATATTTTGATGATGTTAATTGCGGTGAAACGCTGTCATCCTCGTCTTTTTCGCCGTTCGTATGGAGAGAGTTAAACTTGAGACGACAGGCGGAAATGAAGCTGACGCTTTACATTCGAATTATTGTTTTATTTATCTGTTGGGTTGTTGTTGTTGTTGTTGTTGTTGTTTTAATGCTCTATGAAGTTTTCTTTCAACAAGTCGCCGGACGGCGCCTACAGCGTTCTGATTACAAGTCACTGATCGGCGGCTGCGGCGTCTAAAGTGACGAAGCTATTCACAAACAGAAGCTAACTATTTTGAAGAGCCCCGATTTCCATCCCGTCAGCAGCACCATGGAAAGCTTTGGGAAGCACAACAAAAAAAGAAAGAAAAAAGAAAGAAAAACAAACACACACACTAAAAAAAACAAAAAAACAAACACGTAAGGGTATCGAAATGGCGGTGCTACGTCGTGTGTGTGTGTGCGTGTGTGTGTGTGTGTGTGTGTGTGTGTGTGTGTGTGTGTGTGTGTGCGTGCGTGCGTGCGTGCGTGTGTGTGTGTGTGTGTGTGTGTGTGTGTGTGCGTGCGTGCGTGCGTGTGTGTGTGTGTGTGTGTGTGTGTGTGTGTGCGTGCGTGCGTGTGTGTGTGTGTGTGTGTGTGTGTGCATGCCTGCGCGCATGTGTGTTTGTGCACATAGGAGCGCGTGCACGCTGCCCAAACATCAGTGTTGTTTCAGTGGCATTTTCCCGACGCAGTTCACCCCTGCTCCATCCAGGTACTACTGGTAGTGCCTGACGTTTCTTGAACTCGTCCGAACAGTGTTGTGCTACCCTGGCTTGCAGCTGTCCGCGACGCCCATTGACTCAGGGTAAAAACCCTCCAAAACACTCCCAAGACCCAAACTATGGGCAAATTTACCTTAAGGGTTGTTTTCCCCATAGGTCGTCAAACTCCACTTTAAGTTGAAACATTGACTCAGGGTAAAAACCCTCCAAAACACTCCCAAGACCCAAACCATGGGCAAATTTACCTTAAGGGTTGTTTTCCCCATAGGTCGTCAAACTCCACTTCAAGTTGAAACACTCACTACTATCTGAATGATATATACCAACAGCACATTTAACAAGAGCAATATGATTCATCCCAGTGACACATTATCAGTGTCTCTTTTTCCCAGCCTGAGGAAACTGCTACATTCCGAGTACGTGTTACCACAAGGGGATAAAGAAATGAACTATACAACAAATATACATATTGCGTTATACCCACCCGTAAGAAAGAACTATTTCTAAATCATATATATATATATTTTAATTGTATTAAAAAAACCCACACATTTAAACACTATTTAAACAAAACACACACACACACACACACACACACACACACACACACACACACTGGCGCAAACGACTGCAACCGGCATTTTCGTTGGAAACAACTCCTTACCTTACCCCACATGATTGAAAAATTGACAGTCATCGGCTTATGCTGCTGTGTGTGAAGACTGCATCAAGCTCTTTTCTTATTTTGACCTGTAGATTATGTTGGTTTCCACACACATACTGCTTTCAACCAAACTAAAGTGCTGTTTGAAAGAAAGGAATCAGCAACCACGTCTGTTTCGTTGAGGGGGGAAGAAGTAAGGAACAGAAACGATATATACATTTTTAGTTTCAGTTTCAGTAGCTCAAGGAGGCGTCACTGCGTTCGGACAAATCCATATACGCTACACCAGATCTGCCAAGCAGATGCCTGACCAGCAGCGTAACCCAACGCGCTTAGTCAGGCCTTGAGGGGAATTTTTTTTTTTTTTTTAAATATCGGAAATAAACAGCTATGTGTAACAACAACACCAGGGGAAAATAAGGGAAAAAACAATTGGAATGGGGTCGATAATTAAGACATAACTTCACATCTGATTTAAGTTCTTTTTAAAGGCATCTAGTACTTCACACAAGTTTTGTTTTGACTGCCAGTTTTATATCTTGAGGCCTACCACTGTTCTTGAACAAACAGCACGAACTTTGTTATCACAAATACCGTCTCCCTCGAACCAAAATCGGTTATCTGGACAACCGACACTGATATTTACAGAAAATGTAGGGTAATCCCCCCCCTCTCTCTCTCTGTGTATGTGACGCGAGAGAGAGAGAGAGAGAGAGAGAGAGAGAGAGAGAGAATGTGTGCGTGTGTCAATCAGGATCACATCTACATGTCATTAGAATTATTAAAGAAGGTTTACAGACACAACAACGAGAGGTAAAACTGACTAACTTTTAACTCACTCAGTACGGCCAGTCCTCTCTTCTCCTCTACACAGACCCCTCGGATGTCCAGTGGGTGTCTGAATGACCCAACCTTTAGCTTCCGTCGTTAGAACTGTGGTATTCTTTGTCAACATTCACCTCTTCTGTATAAGAGCGTTCCGCTTGCAATATTTTGATGATAGTAATTGGGATGAAACACTGTTAACGTCGTCTCTTTCGCTGTTCGTATGGAGAGAGTTAACGTGTACGTTATGACATGTACTTTGATTCGTATATGAACTGTGCAAGTCGATGTACAGGGTCGTGTTTACACATACTTAAAGACTGTATCAGTATTATCAAACGCGTGTTAGTTCGGACTTTATATCGTTTAACAAGACAATGTGTGTGTGTGTGTGTGTGTGTGTGTGTGTGTGTGTGTGTGTGTGTGTGTGTGTGTGTGTGTGTGTGTGTGTGTGTGTGTGTGTGTGTGTGTGTGTGCTCAATGTGTATTCCCAACTGGCATTAGCTTTTATATGGAGCGACTCGGGGAATGATTATTAATACCGAGTGTAATTCATATTCAAAAATAAAGATCCACCTATCTCTCGTTTTCTTTCTAACATAAAGAACTATCACCTCTCTCTCTCTCTCTCTCTGAGTGACATGGGGGATGATTATTCATACCGTGTGGAATTCATATTTGAAAATAAATGTATCTCTCTTTCTCTCCCTTTTCTTTCTAAAATAAACGGAACCTATCACCCCCCTCACCCCCCCCCCCCCTCCCTCTCTCTCTGCGCTCGTGAGTGTGTGTGTTTGCGATGAGCAGTCGATGATAATCGATGATCAATGCAGGCCAATCCCATATGACACGACAGATACTGTGAAGGATTTTGAGGTCTCAAAGTGGTGGGTCATTTTTCCTGTGTGCACGCAATTACGAACGAGTAGACATTAAAAGTTTCGATTTCATTTTCTGAAGAAGGCGTCACTACGTTCGGACAAACCCAAGCAAAACAAAATAGATAAATATATTGAACAAGACATTGAATCACTCCAGCACGCTATGGCAGCAGTTACTGACAAACTTTCCAAACAGTCCCACAAGTTTGTTTGTCTTCCAGTATTAGCTGACTGGGTTTAATGATATTTAGAGTGTAATTTTGAATTTTTTGTATGAATTCTGTTCTAATTTCTTTGTATAATTCGCAGTCATCTAAGAAATGAAATTCATCCTCTATTGTTTAACATTGTAAACATAGTCTCCTTTCTTTTGGAATGTTGAAATATCGGCCTTTTTCTATTGCTAAATCATGACAGGATATTCTTAATTTGCACAGTGATTGTTTTTGATTATAATCAAGATATCCTTCAAGCAAATAAGGTTCGGTTCTGTATTCACGAGTAATTTTATTATAGAATAGTAGCTTAGATTTATTTTCAGATTTGTTTCTCTTCCAGAATAAAACATATCCATATTCTAGCTTATTCATTATAACATGGCTAAGTCTATGAATATTGAATGTTGACTGATTATTCCAAACGTGTCTTAAACCAAGATTCTGTAATATAATTTCAACGAAATTAATCCATGTTAGCTGTTTTGTTTCCTCTGTACAATTTTGATGTAGGAATTTTCTCGTACCTGTGTTATGTGGATGTTGGTGGGCGGGGCGGGGCGGGGCGTGGGGTGGATGTGATGTGAGAGGAGTCAGCAGGGAGAGAAAGGAGGAGGAAAATGAAAAAAAAGAAACGCATGACAAAACCGGAATAAACGTGGACAGGTCCAATGCAATGTGATACCACTGTGGAGTGTGTGTGTGTGTGTGTGTGTGTTGGTCGACAGACTGTGTTGTTTTTACATCAGCTGTATGCAGTCCGTGACACATTCTTTCCCCAACCTCTATTGTGTGTGTGTGTGTGTGTGTGTGTGTGTGTGTGTGTGTGTGTGTGTGTGTGTGTGTGTGTGTGTGTGTGTGTGTGTTGGTCGACAGACTGTGTTGTTTTTACATCAGCTGTATGCAGTCCGTGACACATTCTTTCCCCAACCCCTATTGTGTGTGTGTGTGTGTGTGTGTGTGTGTGTGTGTGTGTTGGTCGACAGACTGTGTTGTTTTTACATCAGCTGTATGCAGTCCGTGACACATTCTTTCCCCAACCCCTATTGTGTGTGTGTGTGTGTGTGTGTGTGTGTGTTGGTCGACAGACTGTGTTGTTTTTACATCAGCTGTATGCAGTCCGTGACACATTCTTTCCCCAACCCCTATTGTGTGTGTGTGTGTGTGTGTGTGTGTGTGTGTGGTCGACAGACTGTGTTGTTTTTACATCAGCTGTATGCAGTCCGTGACACATTCTTTCCCCAACCCCTATTGTGTGTGTGTGTGTGTGTGTTGGTCGACAGACTGTGTTGTTTTTACATCAGCTGTATGCAGTCCGTGACACATTCTTTCCCCAACCCCTATTGTGTGTGTGTGTGTGTGTGTGTGTGTGTGTGTGGTCGACAGACTGTGTTGTTTTTACATCAGCTGTATGCAGTCCGTGACACATTCTTTCCCCAACCCCTATTGTGTGTGTGTGTGTGTGTGTGTGTGTTGGTCGACAGACTGTGTTGTTTTTACATCAGCTGTATGCAGTCCGTGACACATTCTTTCCCCAACCTCTATTGTGTGTGTGTGTGTGTGTGTGTGTGTGTTGGTTGACAGACTGTGTTGTTTTTTACATCAGCTGTATGCAGTCCGTGACACATTCTTTCCCCAACCCCTATTGTGTGTGTGTGTGTGTGTCTGTTGGTTGACAGACTGTGTTGTTTTTACATCAGCTGTATGCAGTCCGTGACACATTCTTTCCCCAACCCCTATTGTGTGTGTGTGTGTGTGTGTGTGTTGGTCGACAGACTGTGTTGTTTTTACATCAGCTGTATGCAGTCCGTGACACATTCTCTCCCCAACCCCTATTTTGTGTGTGTGTGACTGTTTTATTTGTTCGGTGTCTATATGCTTCGCTGCACACACCAACTACTTAGCATAATTGTCTACAAATACGGCGTGACCATGAATAGAAGACTGAAGACGTAGATGTGGGTGGGGAGGTGGAAGGAGCTCACAGTGTAATGCAATGAGTAAATGCGCGATTTCGGCTACTATCGTGTTTTTATTTTGTTCTGTCATTCATTTGGGAGAGTGAGAGTGATGAGTGGGTAGAGAGTTCGCTGCGTGTGCGATGCGTGAATACGTGATGTATCATTTCGTTTTTGACTCACTTGTGTAAACAAAGTGAGTCTATGTTTTAACCCGGTGTTCAGTTGTCTCTCTCTCTGTGTGTGTGTGTATGTCCGTGGTAAACTTTAACATTGACATTTTCTCTGCAAATACTTTGTCAGTTGACACCAAATTAGGCATAAAAATAGGAAAAATTCAGTTCTTTCCAGTCATCTTGTTTAAAACAATATTGCACCTCTGGGATGGGCACACACACAAAAAAAAGAAGCCTAATTATATGCAAACTGCATTTACTGTTATATTTTTTGTATTCTCTAAACTTGGCACTTTGATCTGATATTCTGACACAACAACAAGAGCAGTCATTATTATCATTTTTTGTTCAAACACGAACTTCTTTTGCTGAGCATGGAAGTTTATTTATTTGCAGATAGTAAAAAAAAAAAAGAGGGAAATTACTCTGTAATTAATGCTAGGGGACTTAATTTGCGTTAAACTGATCTTTCTCATCTTAAACATTACATTTTTTTTTCTTTTCTTTTCTTTTTTCTTCTCCCAAGCTTATCCATCATATTTAATACAGAGCACTTTTCAACCATTTTAAAAATCTCTTTCCCCCCCCCCTCCTAATGATTCCTTTACAAGATAAAGCGTGAAGCACAAGTGAGTCTTGAAGGCTTTGCCTCTTGTTATTTATTGTCATTCACTTGGATTGACGTGAGCTTAAAGTTGGGCCAACAGCAAAATGAGGGCTGTATGATCAATGGTTTCTCCGCTGCAATAGGAAGTCATATACAGCTTAGTCTTTTGTGAAGGACTATGACTCTCAAACTTGGAGGCAAGATCGCTCTGGCTCTTAGTGCTGCAGCCTTGGGATCCATCCCAACGCTTGCTGTCATAAAACCTTCTTGACCGAGAAAGCGGATGTAACTTAGGTAAGGCACTCTCCACTATAATCAAATTTTAGCCCAGATAGTCAGGACAGCAGATGCCTCCTCTGCTGTTCTGGTGGTCCTAGTCGGACACGACTGATGACGGGCGCAATAGCCGAGTGGTTAAAGCGTTGGACTTTCAGTCTGAGGGTCCCGGGTTCGAATCACGGTGACGGCGCCTGGTGGGTAAAGGGTGGAGATTTTTACGATTTCCCAGGTCAACATATGTGCAGACCTGTTAGTGCCTGAACCCCCTTCGTGTGTAAACGCATGCAGAAGATCTAATACGCACGTTAAAGATCCTGTAATCCATGTCAGCGTTCGGTGGGTTATGAGAAACAAGAACATACCCAGCATGCACACCCTCGAAAGCGGAGTATGGCTGCCTACATGGCGGGGTAAAAACGGTCATGCACGTAAAAGCCCACTCGTGTACATGCGAGTGAACGTGGGAGTTGCAGCCCACGAATGCAGAAGAAGAAGAAGAAGGACACGACTGACTATCATACACACATTCACTTGGGGAAGCGAGAGCTACGATGCTGTCCTTGGGCATTCGGCAAGGCAGGGAGGACGACCAGTTTGGAAAGCCCTATGTTCGTCGCACACTGATTTCCACGATGTTTGATATCGGCAATGAACGCAAACATGTTGACGTCTGTGTACTTGAACTGAACCCTGAACCATCACCGCTTGCTGGCCCATGAGTCGTGTCCACTCCAGCATTTTAACTCACCATGCAGTCAGTTTGTGAAGAACGTTTCCTAGGAACGTGACCGCTTCACGCGCGGCGCATGCTATTCACTGCCAGGTCAAGACCTTGGGATCTGTTAATCACTGCACGTGGTATACCACAAAGTTCATCATAAACATCTTGTACCTGGCGAGTCCACTAAGTGGTTATCTGTAGTGTTAACTTGCTTGTCCAGTGACCGACACGACGTGTGAAATCAACGATGACGCAGCGTCTGGTTGTACTCTTGTTATACGTTCAGCCGGTCCAGACATCTTTACTGATATGTCTTGACCAGACTTTGACAGAGAGAGAGAGAGAGAGAGAGAGAGAGAGAGAGTGTGTGTGTGTGTTGGACAGATTGTTCACATGAAGATAGGAACTCAGAAGACCGGTGAAGGTTGTACGATTTCCGTCTCCAGCGCAGAAGCCGAGTACGGCTATGAGGACATTTTTACACAGGTTGTGCTGAACTGAAAATAAAGCTCGAGTTTGTGCATGTGACTTTTCAGTCTGGATGTGTCCACGTCTGTCTCTGCCAGTGAAGTGCACACTGGATTTGAAAAAAAACAACCCCACCCAAACCCATCTCTACTGTTCGCACACATATACAACCCACGACACACACATACCAACCCACGACACACACACACACCAACCCACGGCACACACACACACACACACACACACACACACACACACACACATACACACACACACACACACACGTTCATACATCTTTTTTGTTTTCTCGGATTCACACCACCACTACTGTGCAGTCTTTTTACACCACCACTACTACTGTATGTCTTTTCACTGATTAACTGAAACTGATTACCCACACTGTGCAATCTTTTCACTGATTAACACCACCACTACAGTGCAGTCTTTTCACTGATTAACACCACTACAGTGCAGTCTTTTCACTGATTAACACCACCACTACAGTGCAGTCTTTTCACTGATTCACACCACCACTACAGTGCAGTCTTTTCACTGATTCACACTACCACTACTGTGCAGTCTTTTCACTGATTCACACCACCACTACAGTGCAGTCTTTTCACTGATTAACACCACCACTACAGTGCAGTCTTTTCACTGATTCACACCACTACTGTGCAATCTTTTCACTGATTACACACCACTACTGTGCAGTCTTTTCACTGATTCACACCACCACTACAGAGCAGTCTTTTCACTGATTCACACCACTACAGTGCAGTCTTTTCACTGACTCACACTACTCTGCAGTCTTTTCACTGATTCACACCACCACCACAGTGCAATCTTTTCACGGATTCACACCACTACAGTGCAGTCTTTTCACTGGTTCACACCACTACTGTGCAGTCTTTTCACTGATTCACATCACCACTACAGTGCAGTCTTTTCACTGGTTCACACCACTACTGTGCAGTGTTTTCACTGATTAACACCACCACTACAGTGCAGTCTTTTCACTGATTAACACCACCACTACTGTGCAGTCTTTTCACTGATTCACACCACTACAGTGCAGTCTTTTCACTGATTCACACCACTACTACAGTGCAGTCTTTTCATGGTTAACACACTACTGTGCAGTTCCTTTTCATGATTCACGTCACCACTTCTGTGCAGTCTTTTCACTGTTTCACACCACTACTGTGCAGTGTTTTCACTGATTAACTCCATCCACTACAGTGCAGTCTTTTCATGATTAAAACCACCACTACTTGGCAGTCTTTTTCGCTGATTACAAAATCCTCACTACAGTTGCAGTCTTTTCCTGACTCACACCATACCTACAGTGCCAGTCTTTTCACTGATTAACACCACCACTACTGTGCAGTCTTTTTTCACTGTTTCACACCACTACAGTGCATTCTTTTCACTGATTCACACCACTACAGTGCAGTCTTTTCATATTAAAAACCAATTTCAGGCGGTTTTTTTTCACTGATTCACCCACACATGCATCTTTTTCACGATTAAAAACCCCAAAAATGTGGCCTTTTATAAACATTATGTAGTTTTTAAATTATTAAATAAAAATTTTTATGATAAGTAATTGGTCTTTAGATAAAATAATATTTTATAATAATATCTGGGTTTTTCAGATTAAAATATGGCACTTTTTAATTCACCCACCTCATCAGTTTTCCTGATTTCCCCCATAAGTCAGTCTTTTTCATTAACCTACTTTAGTTTTCCCCACACCCAAACCCCCACCAACTTTTTCGGATTCAACCCCCCCTCAATTTTTCACGGATTCACACCAACACAACTTTTTTTCGATTCACCCATACAGTGAACTTTTTTTGTTACACACCACTAAGGCAATCTTTCACATTCCCCCACATTTTCAGTGAATATTTTTATTAAAAAAATATTTTTATATTCACACCAACCAATCTTTTCCGATTTCCCTTACAGTGCAACTTTTCACGGATTCACACCACCACACGGCAACTTTCCAAACACCATTCAGGGAACCACTGATTAAAACTCTGCAGTCTTTTCCCCTGATTTAACCCACAGGAGTCTTTTTTTAGATTCCCCAATAAGTGCGTTTTTTGAATTCAAACCCCTCGTGCTCTTTTCATGGGTTTTCCCCCCCCAAATCAAACATCTTTTCCAACCCGTTTCACAAAACCAAACCCTCTACAGGCAGGTCTTTTCCCCCTGATTCCCCACCACTTTCAGTGCGTCTTTTCACTGTTCCCACACTCCCCCCCCTACAGTGCGCTTTTCACTGTTCACACCAAACCCCTAACTGTCAATCTTTTCACGGGTTAAAACCCCTACGGGGCAATCTTTTTAAGGGTTCACACCCCTACGTGCAACTTTCACTTTTCCCCCACCACTACGTGCTCTTTTCATGATTAAAACCACTACGTGCTCTTTTCACTGATTTTACCCACCTTTCAATGCCCTTTTCACTGATTCCCCCACCACTACAGTGCGGGTTTTTTACTGATTCACCCCCACAAAAGTGCAGCTTTTCAATGATTTTACCCCCCACCACAAAATTTCAGCTTTTCATGATTCACACCAAAAAGGCAGTCTTTTCATGTTCCACCATACGTGCAGTCTTTTCACGATTCACACCACCACACTGTGCCCCTTTTTACGTTCCACACCCCTACGAAAGCCCTTTTTATGATTAAAACCACCACTACTGCTTTTTTTTTTTTTTCAAGCCCCCACTTTATTTAGTTTTATATTAACCTTTTTTTACAGTCCCTTACCAAAAAGGGAAAGGGCCGGGAAAAAAAAAAAAAACACAAACAAACCAAATTGGTTGATTTGCTTAAAATTTTAAAGGATTTTCTATTTATTCAAACCCGTCTTCTCCCCCTATTTTCCCCAAAAAATATAAACAGAAAAGGGTTTGTTTATTTTTTTTCTTTTTCCCCCCCCCCTTTAAAAGAAAACTGACCCAAATTGGGGGAAAGATCGAATCAAAAAAGCTGCACCACACAAACCCCAACACAACAAACAAATAAAATTTCGACCAACCATTTTAAAAACCCTACAAACAAATTGAAGGTGAGTCGCAAAGAAAAATAAACCCAACCCCACCCAAGCACAACCCACCAGTGGGGGAAACCCCACCCCAAAAACCACATATTAGGAAGATCTACGCCCCGAACAAAAATAAACCCCCAAACCGCCCCCAAAAAAAAGGTAAAATAAAATATCCAAAACCCCCCCAAAAAGGTAGCAATTGCCTTCCTTTAAAAACTTATTAATTTACCCCCTAAATTTTTTTGTTATTTTAATAAATAAAAATTTAAAAGTTGTGTAAAAATAAGAAGAGTAATGTAAAAAATAAAAAAGAAACACAAAAATAAAAACACTTTTTAAAAACAATTGAGACAGTTCTTGGAATCCGATTTATTTGTTTTTTTTTGTTTTTCTAGATCAATTTTTTGCAATTTTTTAAAAAAAATACAAAATATTCCCAAAAAAAGGGGGATTTGGGGTTGAGGGGACGAAACTGTTTTAAGAAAACGAAGATCCCGGTGTCTGGACGGTCCCCCGCTGTTGAAATCTATTTACGCTAGAAGGTTCTGCGCATGACCCAACAGTACATCACCTCTTAAAAAGGGAAAGGGAAAAACACCACCACCCAAACCCCAAAACCACAAAAGGGAGGGCAAGAGGGGAACTTATAAAATAAATTATTAAAAATTTAACTTTTTAACTTTTTTTCCCTTCGTAAATGATTTTTTTTTAAAATTTTGAAAGGGGGGTAAAATACATTTTTGCGATTCCCCAAATTATTTAAAGGCTAATTGAAAAAAAAAAAACCAATTTTTTTTTCCCCCTTTTGTATTTTTATTGGTTTTTTTTTTATAAATTGTTTTTCCCTTTTCCAAATCTATCTTTGTAAATTAAACAAAATTTTATATTTTACTCTGGAACCTAAGTTTTTTAAAAATTTTTTAAAAATAAAAAAAACAATAAAATTAAAAAAATAAAAAAAAATTTTGCCCAAAAACCAAATTTTTATGTTTGTTTTGTTTGTTGTATTGTTTGGTTTTTTTTAAACACAAAATCGAACAAAATCTTTTAAAAAAAAAAAAAAAAAAGAAAGAAAAAAAAGGTGGGGGGTGAGGGGAAGAAGGGTTTTTATTTTGGGGGTGGGGGTGGGGGACCAGGGAGGTGGGGTGAGGGAGGGGGAGGATCCCTGGTGGGGAGTTAAAGAGGTCGCAAGAAGGTTTAAAAAAAAAGGGTGGTGGGGAAACGAGGGGGGGGGGGGGGTTGTAAACAAAGCTGTTGGGGCACCGCCTCTCTTACAGCGTAATGAAGGTTAAAAGGGGGAGGGTCTGGGTGGGGAGGGTTTGAATTTTGTAATGAAAAAGCTGGACGTGATGAAGGGGAAATCAAGGGGAAAGACGGGGCTGCACCAGAGGGGGGCGTTACCATCCTCCCTCCAGGGGGAAATGCGCATATTTTCCGAAAAAGTTTAAAAGACCTTTTGCGGCCGGTTTTCTTAAAAACTTAAACCCCACCCCCTTTCGGGGCAAACAAAATGAACAATGGCCCGGTCTACGAACTTTATGTCGGAAATATGCTGCATTTCACCCTGGATGATGGATGGTAACTGCACTCTTGTGCGAGACCTGCTCTTTCCCTTGACTTTTCCTCCTTCATCACGTCCAGACATGTTTTCAGTTGACAGCAAGTTGCAAACTGATCTCCCCACACCAGACCCATCGCCCTTTTATAGCCAGTCATTACGCCTGTAAGAGAGGCGGTGCTCCACCACCACCGCCTTTT
>NC_134889.1:19618161-19698161 GCF_041734735.1 Babylonia areolata | reverse complement strand
GTCATATGTTCGCGTAGGCGACCACGTCCTCGGCCTATACCAAGACGTCTCGCTCCTTCATCACGTCCAGACATGTTTTCAGTTGACAGCAAGTTGCAAACTGAATTCCCCGCACCAGACCCATCCCCCTTTTATAGCCAGTCATTACGCCTGTAAGAGACGCGGTGCTCCACCACCACCGCCTTTTGTTTACAACCTTCTCTCCCTCACCCCAGCCTCGTGGTGCTCCACCACCACCGCCTTTTGTTTACAACCTTCTGTGCGTCACCCCTTTATATTCGTCTACCAGGGTATCGGCACTCCCCCTCCCTCACCCCAGCCTGGCGGTGCTCCACCACCACCGCCTTTTGTTCTCAACCTTCTCTCCCTCACCCCAGCCTTGTGGTGCTCCACCACCACCGCCTTTTGTTTATTACAACCATCTGTGCGTCACCCCTTTATACTCGTCTACCAGGGTATCGGCACTCCCCCTCCCTCACCACAGCCTCGTGGTGCTCCACCACCACCGCCTTTTGTTTAGAACCTTCTCTCCCTCACCCCAGCCTCGTGGTGCTCCACCACCACCGCCTTTTGTTTATTACAACCATCTGTGCGTCACCCCTTTATACTCGTCTACCAGGGGAAACGGAATTGAAAATTAGTTTTTTTTTTCTTTTTCTGTGTGTGTGTTTTGTTTTGTTGTCGTTGTTGCTTACATATATATATATATATATATATATATATATATATATGCACATAATATATACTATGATCATATATTAATATATATATAATAATAATAATAATATTAATGATAACAATATAGATATTTATTATATATATAGATATTTATTAAAGCAACAGCAACAAAACATATGTGTACGTGTATGTGTGTGTACATGCGTATATATGGGTGTACATGTGTGTAAAAAGCTAAATCAATCAGCCAGGACGAATCACATTCAGCTTTTGGGATTTTCGAGATGCTCCCCTCTGGTCGACGGTAAAGAAGTACAAGGACGAAAACCAGTCGCTTCGCCAATAGCTTTTTCCCCAAAGCAGTCAATGCCTTGTCTCTCGAACAAATCCGGTATGATTAGCTAGAAATGTGAAATCAACAACCATCTACCTGATGATCTAGTCATTAGTCCCATCCACAAGTAATCTGCGGTTTCTCTTTAAACGCGCGCGCGTGCGTGTGTGTGTGTGCGTGTGTGTGTGTGCGTGCGTGTGTGTGTGTGTGTGTGCGTTTCTGCATGTGTGTGTGTGTGTGCGTTTATGCATGCGTGTGTGTGCGTGTGTGTGTGTGAGAGGGAGAGAGAGAGAGAGAGAGAGAGAGAGAGAGAAAGAGAGTGTGAGAGATAGAGAGAATGCATGATGCACGCATACAGACTCTGCTATTCATGTTGTATATTTTTCATAGGGAAAAGGGTAGAGTGGGGAGAGAGAGCGGAGTTGAGAGTAAAGTAAAGAGATGATACTGTTGATTTTAAGCAAATCAACCGAATTGAAGGTTTGATGATAATTTATTAACATTTTTATACTGCCAGAGCCGAAAATTAAAGCTATTAATGCAGTAACTGACCTGCATGCTCTTTAAAAAAAGGATCATTATATACAAGAACTAAATATAAGATTGCCTGGCTATGAAAATAAAGAACAAGAAAAATATAAAAGATCCGATACTGAAACATACATCTTAGTTCCTAAGTACACTGCATAAAACAAGTCACAATAAGCTACAACATTACATACACTAGATTTGCCACAAATAATCCAAACGTGTGTGTATGCGTGCGTGTGTGTATGTGTGTGTGTGTGTGTGTGTGTGTGTGTGTGTGTGTGTGTGTGTTGCCAGAATACACCCTACCCAAATCGATCTGCGGAGTGATCTGATTGCTACGACACTACTTGCCAGTGAAAAAAATAATTAAAAAAAAGAAAGAAAAAGAAAGGTGGGGTTGGTGGACTTGGCATATGATATGTGTATTGTGTGTGCGTTTGTGTGTGTGTGTGGGTGGGGGATGGGGGTCGGATGCGGACTAAGTGTTGGAAGGTGAGGGGGTTAGGGGGAAGGTAAGTCAACTCTGTGTGTGTGTGTGTGTGTATGTGTGAGTGTTTGTGTGTGTGTGTGTGTGTGTGTGTGTGTGTGTGTGTGTGTGTGTGTGTGTGTGTGTGTGTGTGTTTGTGTATGTATGTGTCTGTACGTGTATGTACGTGTATATGTGTGTGTGTGTTTGAATTAAAATCAAAAGCCTCGTCAAATAAACGAGTCTCATTTACAGGCTGACCTCACATACAACACCACAAACACACTCAACTGAAAGAATATCAACTTTGCAATGAGATGTCCAACCCACTTGGGAAGACGAGGGTGGCCCTAAGAAGGGCCTGGGGAGGGGTAGGTGAGAGAGGGGAAGGTAGATGTGAGGTAGCCCTGAAAAGGACTTGAGTAGCAGTAGGTGGAGCTGGTCTTACGGGATGGGACCCCGAATTTTCAGGGTGTAGACCTTGTTCATCTTGACTTGCCCCGAGAAGGGGGCTGCGTCCCGGTTAACGTACTTAACGAAAACCTTGAGCTGGCCACAGGTCTCATCGAACTTTATGTCGGAAATATGCTGCATTTCACCCTGGATGATGGATGGTAACTGCACTCTTGTGCGAGACCTGCTCTTTCCCTTGACTTTTCCTCCTTCATCACGTCCAGACATGTTTTCAGTTGACAGCAAGTTGCAAACTGACCTCCCCACACCAGACCCATCCCCCTTTTATAGCCAGTCATTACGCCTGTAAGAGAGGCGGTGCTCCACCACCACCGCCTATTGTTTACAATCTTCTCTCCCTCACCCCAGCCTCGTGGTGCTCCACCACCACCGCCTATTGTTTACAACCTTCTCTCCCTCACCCCAGCCTCGTGGTGCTCCACCACCACCGCCTTTTGTTTATTACAACCTTCTGTGCGTCACCCCTTTATACTCGTCTACCAGGGGATCGGCTCTCCCCCTCCCTCACCCCAGCCTCGTGGTGCTCCACCACCACCGCCTTTTGTTTATTACAACCTTCTCTCCCTCACCCCAGCCTCACTTCTTTTTTTCTTTCCTTTCTTTGTTCTTTCTTTTTTATGATTTGTTCGATTTTGTTGTTTAAAAAAAAAATCACAATACAAATACAGACAGAACAAACAAATCATATAAAATAATGTCGTAGTGTTTATGCGTATCTACATGAATTTTTTTTCATTTGTTTATACATTTATTCGTTTATCTATTCATTTGTTCAAATATTTATACTAAATACTTGATGGAGTCTCAGTATGGAAAAGGTGATACATATTTGTTCATATATTTATACTAGATACTTGATTGAGTAAAAGGTGATACAATTTTTTTGCAATATTCATAAACAAAAGAAACATAAAAACAATATAGAATACAGAGAGGGAAAGGAGAAAACGGGTTGGGTTTTTTTCCTTCAGATTATGCCCATTTAAATACAGTCTTGTGTGAAGTCGCGAAATGTGATTTTACTACGCAGATGTACAAAATTTAAATTAAAAATCACTTTCCATATGCACAGTAAGTGAAAAAAAAGAAATAATAATAATAATAATGATTATAATAATGTACATTTATACAGCGCCCTTTCTCTCTCTCTCTCTCTCTCTCTCTCTCTCTCTTTCTACACATGCAGAAACGCACACACACACACACTGACGCACACATACACACACACGCGCGCGTGTTTAAACAGAAGCCGCAAATTCTACTCTTCACACATGTACACCCATATATACGCATGTACACACACATACACATACACATGTTTTGTTGCTCTTGCTATAAATTCCTTATTTATTTACAATAAATATCTATATATATAATAAATATCTATATTATTATCATTAATATTATTATTATGAATATATATAAAATATATATGTATGATAATAATATATATTATATGCATATATATATATTTAAGCAACAACGACAACAAAACAAAACACACATACACACAGAAAAAGAAAAAAGCTAATTTTCACTTCTTTTTCCAATTTGTTTATTCACATCTTTCTACTTTTTTATGGTTATGGCTTTCTTTGGTTTCTTTGTTTTTGTTTTTTGGTTTTTAACTCTTATTTTTATGGGTTTTTTTTTTCTTTGGTTGTTGTTGTTTTCATTTTATCCTACAGTCCTACTCTTCACATTTTGGGCGTACCCGGAGACTCGAACTCACAACTCACACTCTCCCACTCCCACTCTACATACATGTACAACTGTTTCTACCCCAGTGTGTAGGCAGCCATACTATGTTTTCATGGGGTCTTCAGGGGATTGGTACACTCATCACCACGGGAGTCCTCCTGCCCGGCTTTGTCGGTGCCTTTATCACCCAGTGAAGTGAAGAAACAGTATACCACGTGTAGCTCCCGCAACGTGTCAACACCTGGGTTGACAAGCCAAGAGCATGTGGCAAAAAGTGGGTCAAGAGGGAGGGAGGCAAAAAGTGGGTCAAGAGGGAGGGAGGGTCGCTGTGCTTGCCCCGCCTTTTTGTAACACGGCCAGGAAAAAGGGGGACGGGAATTTCGCGAGGAAGTCGCATGGCATGAATGACTTTGGCGGACTGAAGTGGGCGCTGTCTAGACAACAAAGCGTTCAGAAACTACTCTCGAAATCAAGTGTCTAAGTCCTAAACCAGTACCAGAGGCGGTATTCGCTCTTTGGTGACAATGGAAAAGTGACAACGTTATCCGTCAGGGTGATGTTATAGCGAAAAGGACGGGTAGCGCTTGCAAGGGCCCAGAGAAAAGTCTTTTGTCATCCAAATGCCCCCTACCATGGTCAGCAACCACTGACTTGAATATAGGGTCTTGCTGTTCACGGCATATGCGCGCGCGTGCGTGCGTGTGGTTGTGTGTGTGTGTGTGTGAATACAATTATGGTTTTTTTTTGGGGGGGGTTGTTGCTTTTTTCAGTGTGTGTGTGTGAGTGCGCACGCGTGCGTGTGTGTATGTGTGTCTTTCTTTGTATTTCTGTGTATCCGCGTTTGTGTGTGTGAATATGTGTAAATGTGTGTGCTTGCGTGTGTGTGTTTATGTGAGTGTATGTGTAAGTGTGTGTGTAAGTGTATGCGTGAATGTATGAGTGTGTTTGTATGAATATGTTGAGTGTGCGCATGCATGCATGTATGTATGTATGTATGTATGTATATTTATCTATTCATTCATTTATTTATTTGTGTGTCTGTGTCTATATGTGTGCGCGTTATACGAACGCACAGTTTTAATGGGGTGGATGAAAAGGTATGTGCTATTCGTGAGTCCAGCGCGGTGTGAGTGACAAATGCAACGAGATTTTATTGCACCAAGATACAGCGACAGGTTCACGTGTTCTATGTAAAACCATCTAAACACCAGCAATCAAGCCATGGCGGTAGCGTCGTCGCCACCGTCTTCAAAGACAAGAGAAGACTGTCTTCAGCTGGACTTCGCCTCTACGTGGAGTGATGGCCTAGAGGTAACGCGTCCGCCTAGGAAGCAGAGAATCTGAGCGCGCTGGTTCGAATCACGGTTCAGCCGCCGATATTTTCTCCCCCTCCACTAGACCTTGAGTGGTGGTGTGGACGCTAGTCATTCGGATGAGACGATAAACCGAGGTCCCGTGTGCAGCATGCACTTAGCGCACGTAAAAGAACCCACGGCAACAAAAGGGTTGTTCCTGGCAAAATTCTGTAGAAAAATCCACATCGATAGCAAAAACAAATAAAACTGCATGCAGGAAAAAATACAAAAAAAAAAATTGGTGGTGCTGCAGTGTAGCGACGCGCTCTCCCTGGGGAGAGCAGCCCGAATTTCACACAGAGAAATCTGTTGTGATAAAAAGAAATACAAATACAAATACACGAGCGATTCACTCTTTCATTTGACGACTCCTGTGTGCACTCAAGGCCTGACAAGCGCGTTGGGGTATGCTGCTGTCAGGCATCTGCCAAGCAGATGTAGTGCAGCGCATAGGATTATTCCTAGCTCAGTGACGCCTCCTTTGAGAAACTGAAACTGTGTAATCTGTCCACCTACTACTTCTGTGGAAGCAATGCCGCCATAGGCTGGGGATTTATGAGTGTCTTCAATGCTGCTGGATGAAATAAAACTTAAATGTCTATATGTCTTAAAAGCATTGTTTGCTTCTTTCAGAAAATAAAAGCCGTCATTCAAATAACATTCATTATTTCTTTCGCTCGGTTTCATTCATTCATTCTGTTTTTCTTCCACTCCTTTCGATCATTCTTCATATACAGTATTCAATAGACCATCTCTCTGTGTCTGTCTCTCCCTTCCTTAACATCTGAAACACATACACACAGTATGTGTGGGCACGCACCTATGTCTGTCTGTCTGCCTATGTGTCTGTGTACATTCGGTCCATCTAAGTCCGTGCTTACACACACACACACACACACACACACACACACACACACACACACACACACACACACACACACACACACCGCACACACTCTCTTTCTCTGTTTCTCTCTTTCTCTCTCAGGCACGTGCTTTCACATACACATACACACACAGATACAGACATTCATACCCCCCCTCTCTCTCTCTGTCTAGCTAGTTATAAATATCTATCTGACGCACGTGCGTTCCCCTACACCCATCCCTGAATACACATACGAACAGATAGATACGTCATTCATAAATTTATCAATCAAATAAACACACGCACATATACACGCACACACTCACTCACACACACTCTCTCTCACACACACACACTGACAGACTTAAAGACAGGCAGACAGGCAATTGGAGACAGAGGATGGCGGTAAGAAAAAGGAAGAACACATGTGTTTGATGTATATCAAAGAGGAAAAAAAATGTAATAAAAAGGAAACGAAAAAGGCGCACCCAACCACATTCTAGCTACGGAAAAAGTGTAGTTCCATCATCTCCAATTACGGGGTTGAACACATTTCATACATCGACACATGCATTCACACACGCGGGCGCGCGCGCGCACACACACACACACACACACACACACAACTGACGACTCAGACCTCCTCCACCTCACCCCCACCCATTACCTTAAGCGTTTTCTTCTTCACTCTCCTGAACTCCCAATTAAAAACTGATGGATAAAACTTTCTTTTTCAGTCTCCAGAAACTTCTCAATTAAAATACTGACCGCAAAACATTTTCTCTCTCAATCTCCTTAAACCGCTTAAATCAAAAGACTGACTGGAAAACAATTTCTCCCTCCAACTCCTTAATGGAAAACAATTTCTCCCTCAAACTCCTTAAACCTTCCAATTAAAAAGACTGGCTGGACAACAAACAATGGCGCGAAGAAGTAACGTGGGCAGAGTTTACAAACACGAGGAGATGGAAAAACAACAAATGACAGAGGGCATCGTACTTTGAACGTGCACACACCTACTCACAGAAAAACGTCCCTTAAGAAAGAGAGAGAAAGAGAGAGAGAGAGAGAGAGAGAGAGAGAGAGAGAGAGAGAGAGAGGGGAGTGGTCAAATTAAGGACATGGACAAAGGAAACAACATACACCCTGAAGCAGGGAAGACAGGGAAGACCCACACGGACGTTAGAGGATGTCGAGGCAGAAGTGTAATTACAGGGAGATGGAAAAACAACGCCTGGAAGGGGGACAGCTGAGGGGTAGAGATCGTCTCCAAGAAACACGGCACTCAAAGTCAAGAAGGTTTATACCCCTAAGCCAGTGACCCACTAGGCCAGGAAATTTAGATTAAAATTTGCGTTAGGTCAAAATGTCTGCAACAAAACCGTTCTTTTTACGATAAAATAGAATAAATCATACTGATCACACTGATATAAAGTTGGCCACTATAGGGGGGCGGGAACATAGGTAGATTTTGATTTTTAATGTCCTGAATCGAATATTTTTATTACTTCTGCCTGTGCGAGAGCGCCTTACAAAGAGTCGCAAGGCAAGCACTGGCGAAGGTTACGCAAGCGCGGTATAATGGGTCGCCAGAGGAAAGCGTTCAGCGCGGCACAGTACATGTGACAGACTGCTGCCGCGCTGATACTGATCTGTGAACAGGTCACTGAATCTGAACAGATACCTAGGAACAGAGCTCTTTCGGGTCAAAAGGAAATTTCAATTTCATATATTTTATACTAAAGTGGTAGAAGACGCAAATCCGCTTTTATGAATGTTTTCCAGTTTCCTACCATTCATGACATATCATAAAGAATGAAATCAGTATTATACCGACTGCAAAGGTGAATTTACTAAGGCAGCACGGGATCATTTAGTTCGTAAGTACAATTTTGTTGATATTTTACGCAATGCACAACTTGGATATACTCCATGCTCCGCTTATTAACGTGTAGAATATCTAAATATGTGTTGACCCGTTTCGGTTTCAATGAACATTATCGGCGCTATGTCCAGACAATAAACTGGGAAAGTATGGAGGGCAGATGATGGCAAAATTGATGTGAAAAGAACGGTATGAAATAAATATTTTTCTTTGGAAATGAAGCGTTATTTGCAAATGTGACTCACGAACCCTGGCGCAGTAGACGTCGATTTAGCGTGGGATATAAATAATAATCATAATGACAACAATGGATCATAAATTTTATTAATGATTATGTAAAACTTTCTTGTAACACGTGTTACATTGAATCCAAGTTACCTAAACTAACTTTCCCGATGCAGATGTTTGAATTACTGGATTTATAATAATGATAGTAATGAATCTATCACGCGATCCTTAGCCAGTGCAATGCATTCAAACAAAGCCTGTGCAAAATTATGTATTTTATTAATGATTACCTAAAACCTTATGACATATGTAACATGGAACCCAAAATACCTAAACTAACCCCCCCACCCTGGATGATTTTATTTTTCAGAAACACTGCAGGCACTCCATTTTCACATCAATTCTCCCCAGTGTTTCGTTCCACACTTCATCTGTCTTGTGAACTGATAAACTAGTTTACATCATTTCGTGATAAAACTTCACCAGACAGGAAAAACGAACATCAAGGTAATTTAAGGGGGTGATTTTCTACTTTGAACTTTCTTGTTTGGAACTTTTGATGCAACAAGTCTTCAACTGAAAACAGTCTTATTGAACTACATGCGTTGACTTGGTTCGAAATCTTACGCCAGTATCCGTATATAACCGCATCTCGCCATGTGTCAGAAACAGTGATTGTGTCTAAACTTAATCGGATCAGAGATAAATATACAAACAAACCATAACAACGACGAAATTAACATACACAGTTTTGTTGCTGTTGTTGTTTTTTGTTTTTTTTAATATAGCAGCTACGGGGTGCGAATGAACATATCGGAGATTTCCGTGTAACATATCTCACACGCTGTCGGAAACATTCTCTGAATGTCTCTTGTGCGAGACCTGCTCTTTCCCTTGACTTTTCCTCCTTCATCACGTCCAGACATGTTTTCAGTTGACAGCAAGTTGCAAACTGACCTCCCCACACCAGACCCATCCCCCTTTTATAGCCAGTCATTACGCCTGTAAGAGAGGCGGTGCTCCACCACCACCGCCTTTTGTTTACAACCTTCTCTCCCTCACCCCAGCCTCGTGGTGCTCCACCACCACCGCCTTTTGTTTATTACAACCTTCTGTGCGTCACCCCTTTATACTCGTCTACCAGGGGATCGGCACTCCCCCTCCCTCACCCCAGCCTCGTGGTGCTCCACCACCACCGCCTTTTGTTTATTACAACCTTCTCTCCCTCACCCCAGCCTCACTTCTTTTTTTCTTTCCTTTCTTTGTTCTTTCTTTTTTATGATTTGTTCGATTTTGTTGTTTAAAAAAAAATCACAATACAAATACAGACAGAACAAACAAATCATATAAAATAATGTCGTAGTGTTTATGCGTATCTACATGAATTTTTTTTTCATTTGTTTATACATTTATTCGTTTATCTATTCATTTGTTCAAATATTTATACTAAATACTTGATGGAGTCTCAGTATGTAAAAGGTGATACAAATTTGTTCATATATTTATACTAGATACTTGATTGAGTAAAAGGTGATACAATTTTTTTTTGCAATATTCATAAACAAAAGAAACATAAAAACAATATAGAATACAGAGAGGGAAAGGAGAAAACGGGTTGGGTTTTTTTCCTTCAGATTATGCCCATTTAAATACAGTCTTGTGTGAAGTCGCGAAATGTGATTTTACTACGCAGATGTACAAAATTTAAATTAAAAATCACTTTCCACAGTAAGTGAAAAAAAGAAATAATAATAATAATAATGATAATAATAATGTACATTTATACAGCGCCCTTTCTCTCTCTCTCTCTCTCTCTCTCTCTCTCTCTCTCTCTCTCTCTCTGTGTGTGTGTGTGTGTGTGTGTGTGTGTGTGTGTGTGTGTGTGTTTCTTCTTCTTCTTCTTCTGTTTAAGCAGGTGAGGTGTAGCGTGGATGGGTCTACCTGCATGCACTGACACCTTCTTGATGTCGTGAATAGTATTTCATTCACGCGTGCTGACCGTTCCAGTTACACACGGGATCGTGTCGATATTGTCTTCAAGGAGCAGTTATCGTACACTTCTGGGGAATCCCCGATACATACCCTCTTTTTGGAATGACATATTTAATGTATAAGTTACCGGTGCGTAAAGCAAGTTGAACAGGGAGAAAAATTGATCATCAGCCAGAAATCAGAAATAGAAAACAAATCAAAATGGCAGGCAGTTCGAGCAGCACTGTCAGTCATATTGAGTTTGAACAGTGTTGTTTGATAATTTGTGTGTTGTCTTATGGGGTGTGGAGGGGGGTGTGGATGAGTGAGTGACATTACTCAGAGTATTCGTGTAGTGCTTTACTACATGTGATCATTGTATCTGAGGGGTGGAGTTCTGATTAAAATAAACGGAGAAGAAAATGTCAGTGGTGGGAAATCGGCAATACCAGTTGGTGTATAGCGATCGTATGGCAATGTGCTAGTCGCTTGTGTGTGGGCGTGTGTTGTGTATATGTGTGTGTATCTCTCTACCTGTGTGTGTGTGTGTGCTTGTGTGTGTGTTGTGTTGTGTGTATGTGTTGTGCTTGTGTCTGTATCTCGATCTGTCTCTCAATTATGTGTGTGTATGTGTATGTATGCGTGTGTTCGTGAAAGTTTGTGTGTGTGTGTGTTTGTGTGTGTGTTGTGTTGTGTGTATGTGTTGTGCTTATGTCTGATTGTGTCTGTATCTCGATCTGTCTCTCAATGGTGTGTGTGTACATGTGTTCTTGTGTGAAAGAGAGGGAGAGAGAGAGAGAAAGAGAGGGTGAGAGAGAGAGAGAGAATGCATGATGCACGCATACAGACTCTGCTATTCATGTTGTATATTTTTCATAGGGAAAAGGGTAGAGTGGGGAGAGAGAGCGGAGTTGAGAGTAAAGTAAAGAGATGACACTGTTGATTTTAAGCAAATCAACCGAATTTAAGGTTTGATGATGATTTATTAACATTTTTATACTGCCAGAGCCTAAAATTAAAGCTATTTATGCAGTAACTGACCTGCATGCTATTTAAAAAAGGATCATTATATACAAGAACTAAATATAAGATTGCCTGGCTATGAAAATAAAGAACAAGAAAAATATAAAAGATCCGATACTGAAACATACATCTTAGTTCCTAAGTACACTGCATAAAACAAGTCACAATAAGCTACAACATCACATACACTAGATTTGCCACAAATAATCCAAACGTGTGTGTATGCGTGGTGTGTGTATGTGTGTGTGTGTGTGTGTGTGTGTGTGTGTGTGTGTGTGTGTGTGTGTGTGTGTGTGTGTGTTGCCAGAATACACCCTACCCAAATCGATCTGCGGAGTGATCTGATTGCTACGACACTACTTGCCAGTGAAAAAAATAATAAAAAAAGAAAGAAAAAGAAAGGTGGGGTTGGTGGACTTGGCATATGATATGTGTACTGTGTGTGCGTTTGTGTGTGTGTGGGGGTGGGGGGTGGATGCGGACTAAGTGTTGGAAGGTGAGGGGGTTAGGGGGAAGGTAAGTCAACTCTGTGTGTGTGTGTGCGTATGTGTGAGTGTTTGTGTGTGTGTGTGTGTGTGTGTGTGTGTGTGTGTGTGTGTGTGTGTGTGTTTGTGTATGTATATGTCTGTACGTGTATGTACGTGTATGTGTGTGTTTGAATTAAAATCAAAAGCCTCGTCAAATATACGAGTCTCATTTACAGGCTGACCTCACATACAACACCACAAACACACACAACTGAAAGAATATCAACTTTGCAATGAGATGTCCAACCCACTTGGGAAGACGAGGGTGGCCCTAAGAAGGGCCTGGGGAGGGGTAGGTGAGAGAGGGGAAGGTAGGTGTGAGGTAGCCCTGAAAAGGACTTGAGTAGCAGTAGGTGGAGCTGGTCTTACGGGATGGGACCCCGAATTTTCAGGGTGTAGACCTTGTTCATCTTGACTTGCTCTATACAACCTGTGCAGAGCCAGGTCTCTCATGTCACGCCTCTGTCACCACCATCTCAGAGAGATGATGCCTTTGTCGAAAAAAATAATTAAAAAAAAGAAAGAAAAAGAAAGGTGGGGTTGGTGGACTTGGCATATGATATGTGTATTGTGTGTGCGTTTGTGTGTGTGTGTGTGGGTGGGGGGTGGGGGTCGGAGGCGGAGGATGGGGACTAAGTGTTGGAGGGTGAGGGGGTTAGGGGGAAGGTAAGTCAACTCAGTGTGTGTATATGTGTGAGTGTTTGTGTGTGTGTGAGTGTGTGTGTGTATGTATGTGTGTTTGTGTGTGTGTATGTATGTGTATGTACGTGTATGTGTGTGTGCGTGTGTGTGTGTGTTTGAATTAAAATCAAAAGCCTCCTCAAATAAACGAGTCTCATTTACAGGCTGACCTCACATGCAACACCACAAACACACATAACTGAAAGAATATCAACTTTGCAATGAGATGTCCAACCCACTTGGGAAGACGAGGGTGGCCCTAAGAAGGGCCTGGGGAGGGGTAGGTGAGAGAGGGGAAGATAGATGTGAGGTAGCCCTGAAAAGGACTTAAGTAGCAGTAGGTGGAGCTTGTCTTACGGGATGGGTCCCGATGTGTATCGTCAACGAAGCTGTCCCTGTGCAGAGCCAGGTCTCTCATGTCACGCCTCTGTCACCACCATCTCAGAGAGATGATGCCTTTGTCGAAGTCCTCTACACACTCTGCCCAGTCATCCACAGGAGTGGCCAACCACTGCAGGAATGTTGCTGATGATCTCAGCTGTTCCTTCACCCCCTCAGGTGTTGAAAACACCAGCATTTTGGGGGGCGGCTGCTGGCTGGCTGGTGGCTGGCTAGTGGCTGGCCGAGTAGGGGGAGACCTGGAGGGTGGTGGACAGCTGGATGGTGGTGGTGTTCTGGAAGGTGGTGGAAGGATAGAGGGTGGTGGTATCGGTGGTGATGAAGGGCGGGATGATGGTGGAGAGTCGCTGTGCGTATCCTGGCTGGTTGATAGCTGGGCTCTGATTGCTGGCGGGACATAAATAGCCATAGCTGGCCGTCTGGGCTTCTTCGTGATGGTGGTGGTTGAGGCACCTTGTGTGATGGTGGCGGTGGTGGTAGGGGTGCCAATGGGGTTGCGGGCCCTGCCCCTGCCTCTTCCTCTGGGCTGTGGGGGTGGTGGTGGTGGTGGTGGTGGTGAGGGGAGAGAGCTGGTCAGTGCTGGTGAAGGGAGAGAGTCGGTCAGCACTGGTGGCCACACACTGACACAGGTGGCCACAGCTGACCCCTGACCTGGCTGAATTGCTGTCATATGTTCGCGTAGGCGACCACGTCCTCGGCCTATACCAAGACGTCTCGCTCCTTCATCACGTCCAGACATGTTTTCAGTTGACAGCAAGTTGCAAACTGACTTCCCCGCACCAGACCCATCCCCCTTTTATAGCCAGTCATTACGCCTGTAAGAGACGCGGTGCTCCACCACCACCGCCTTTTGTTTACAACCTTCTGTGCGTCACCCCTTTATACTCGTCTACCAGGGTATCGGCACTCCCCCTCCCTCACCCCAGCCTGGCGGTGCTCCACCACCACCGCCTTTTGTTTACAACCTTCTCTCCCTCACCCCAGCCTCGTGGTGCTCCACCACCACCGCCTTTTGTTTATTACAACCTTCTGTGCGTCACCCCTTTATACTCGTCTACCAGGGGAAAAGGAAGTGAAAATTAGCTTTTTTCTTTTTCTGTATGTGTGTTTTGTTTTGTTGTCGTTGTTGCTTACATATATATATATGCATATAATAAATATTATTATCATATATTAATATATATATATATATTAATAATAGTAATATTAATGATAATAATATAGATATTTATTATATATATAGATATTTATTAAAGCAACAGCAACAAAACATATGTGTACGTGTATGTGTGTGTACATGCGTATATATGGGTGTACATGTGTGTAAAAAGCTAAATCAATCAGCCAGGACGAAACACATTCAGCTTTTGGGATTTTCGAGATGCTCCCCTCTGGTCGACGGTAAAGAAGTACAAGGACGAAAACCAGTCGCTTCGCCAATAGCTTTTTCCCCAAAGCAGTCAATGCCTTGTCTCTCGAACAAATCCGGTATGATTAGCTAGAAATGTGAAATCAACAACCATCTACCTGATGATCTAGTCATTAGTCCCATCCACAAGTAATCTGCGGTTTCTGTTTAAACGCGCGCGCGCGCGTGCGCGTGTGTCTGTGTGCGTGTGCATTGCGTAAAACATCAACAAAATTGTACTTATGAACTAAATGATCCCGTGCTGCCTTAGTAAATTCACCTTTGCAGTCGGTATAATACTGATTTCATTCTTTATGATATGTCATGAATGGTAGGAAACTGGAAAACATTCATAAAAGCGGATTTGCGTCTTGTACCACCTATAGTATAAAATATATGAAATTGAAATTTCCTTTTTGACCCGAAAGAGCTCTGTTCCTAGCTATCTGTTCAGAGTCAGTGACCTGCTCACAGATCAGCATCAGCGCGGCAGCAGTCTGTCACATGTACTGTGCCGCGCTGAACGCTTTCCTCTGGCGACCCCTTATACCGCGCTTGCGTAACCTTCGCCAGTGCTTGCCTGGCGACTCTTTGTAAGGCGCTCTCGCACAGGCAGAAGTAATAAAAATATTCGATTCAGGACATTAAAAATCAAAATCTACCTATGTTCCCGCCCCCCTATAGTGGCCAACTTTATATCAGTGTGATCAGTATGATTTATTCTATTTTATCGTAAAAAGAACGGTTTTGTTGCAGACATTTTGACCTAACGCAAATTTTAATCTAAATTTCCTGGCCTAGTGGGTCACTGGCTTAGGGGTATAAACCTTCTTGACTTTGAGTGCCGTGTTTCTTGGAGACGATCTCTACCCCTCAGCTGTCCCCCTTCCAGGCGTTGTTTTTCCATCTCCCTGTAATTACACTTCTGCCTCGACATCCTCTAACGTCCGTGTGTCTTCCCTGCTTCAGGGTGTATGTTGTTTCCTTTGTCCATGTCCTTAATTTGACCACTCCCCTCTCTCTCTCTCTCTTCTTTAAGGGACGTTTTTCTGTGAGTAGGTGTGTGCACGTTCAAAGTACGATGCCCTCTGTCATTTGTTGTTTTTCCATCTCCTCGTGTTTGTAAACTCTGCCCACGTTACTTCTTCGCGCCATTGTTTGTTGTCCAGCCAGTCTTTTTAATTGGAAGGTTTAAGGAGTTTGAGGGAGAAATTGTTTTCCATTAAGGAGTTTGAGGGAGAAATTGTTTTCCAGTCAGTCTTTTGATTTAAGTGGTTTAAGGAGATTGAGGGAGAAAATGTTTTCCGGTCAGTATTTTAATTGAGAAGTTTCTGGAGACTGAAAAAGAAAGTTTTTAGTATCCATCAGTTTTTAATTGGGAGTTCAGGAGAGTGAAGAAGAAAACGCTTAAGGTAATGGGTGGGGGTGAGGTGGAGGAGGTCTGAGTCGTCAGTCGTGTGTGTGTGTGTGTGTGTGTGTGTGTGTGTGTGTGTGTGCGCGCGAACGCCCGCGTGTGTGAATGCATGTGTCGATGTATGAAATGTGTTCAACCCCGTAATTGGAGATGATGGAACTACACTTTTTCCGTAGCTAGAATGTGGTTGGGTGCGCCTTTTTCGTTTCCTTTTTATTACATTTTTTTTCCTCTTTGATATACATCAAACACATGTGTTCTTCCTTTTTCTTACCGCCATCCTCTGTCAAATCAACCGAATTTAAGGTTTGATGATGATTTATTAACATTTTTATACTGCCAGAGCCGAAAATTAAAGCTATTAATGCAGTAACTGACCTGCATGCTCTTTAAAAAAAGGATCATTATATACAAGAACTAAATATAAGATTGCCTGGCTATGAAAATAAAGAACAAGAAAAATATAAAAGATCCGATACTGAAACATACATCTTAGTTCCTAAGTACACTGCATAAAACAAGTCACAATAAGCTACAACATTACATACACTAGATTTGCCACAAATAATCCAAACGTGTGTGTATGCGTGCGTGTGTGTATGTGTGTGTGTGTGTGTGTGTGTGTGTTGCCAGAATACACCCTACCCAAATCGATCTGCGGAGTGATCTGATTGCTACGACACTACTTGCCAGTGAAAAAAATAATTAAAAAAAAGAAAGAAAAAGAAAGGTGGGGTTGGTGGACTTGGCATATGATATGTGTATTGTGTGTGCGTTTGTGTGTGTGTGTGGGTGGGGGATGGGGGTCGGATGCGGACTAAGTGTTGGAAGGTGAGGGGGTTAGGGGGAAGGTAAGTCAACTCTGTGTGTGTGTGTGTATGTGTGAGTGTTTGTGTGTGTGTGTGTGTGTGTGTGTGTGTGTGTGTGTGTGTGTATGTGTGTGTGTTTGTGTATGTATGTGTCTGTACGTGTATGTACGTGTATATGTGTGTGTGTGTTTGAATTAAAATCAAAAGCCTCGTCAAATAAACGAGTCTCATTTACAGGCTGACCTCACATACAACACCACAAACACACTCAACTGAAAGAATATCAACTTTGCAATGAGATGTCCAACCCACTTGGGAAGACGAGGGTGGCCCTAAGAAGGGCCTGGGGAGGGGTAGGTGAGAGAGGGGAAGGTAGATGTGAGGTAGCCCTGAAAAGGACTTGAGTAGCAGTAGGTGGAGCTGGTCTTACGGGATGGGACCCCGAATTTTCAGGGTGTAGACCTTGTTCATCTTGACTTGCCCCGAGAAGGGGGCTGCGTCCCGGTTAACGTACTTAACGAAAACCTTGAGCTGGCCACAGGTCTCATCGAACTTTATGTCGGAAATATGCTGCATTTCACCCTGGATGATGGATGGTAACTGCACTCTTGTGCGAGACCTGCTCTTTCCCTTGACTTTTCCTCCTTCATCACGTCCAGACATGTTTTCAGTTGACAGCAAGTTGCAAACTGACCTCCCCACACCAGACCCATCCCCCTTTTATAGCCAGTCATTACGCCTGTAAGAGAGGCGGTGCTCCACCACCACCGCCTATTGTTTACAATCTTCTCTCCCTCACCCCAGCCTCGTGGTGCTCCACCACCACCGCCTTTTGTTTATTACAACCTTCTGTGCGTCACCCCTTTATACTCGTCTACCAGGGGATCGGCTCTCCCCCTCCCTCACCCCAGCCTCGTGGTGCTCCACCACCACCGCCTTTTGTTTATTACAACCTTCTCTCCCTCACCCCAGCCTCACTTCTTTTTTTCTTTCCTTTCTTTGTTCTTTCTTTTTTATGATTTGTTCGATTTTGTTGTTTAAAAAAAAAAATCACAATACAAATACAGACAGAACAAACAAATCATATAAAATAATGTCGTAGTGTTTATGCGTATCTACATGAATTTTTTTTTCATTTGTTTATACATTTATTCGTTTATCTATTCATTTGTTCAAATATTTATACTAAATACTTGATGGAGTCTCAGTATGGAAAAGGTGATACATATTTGTTCATATATTTATACTAGATACTTGATTGAGTAAAAGGTGATACAATTTTTTTAGCAATATTCATAAACAAAAGAAACATAAAAACAATATAGAATACAGAGAGGGAAAGGAGAAAACGGGTTGGGTTTTTTTCCTTCAGATTATGCCCATTTAAATACAGTCTTGTGTGAAGTCGCGAAATGTGATTTTACTACGCAGATGTACAAAATTTAAATTAAAAATCACTTTCCATATGCACAGTAAGTGAAAAAAAAGAAATAATAATAATAATAATAATAATGTACATTTATACAGCGCCCTTTCTCTCTAACAGAGCTCAGGGCACTTTACATGAAAGAAAAATATTACAAGTTACATAAAACGTTCATGACCACTCTTTCTCAAAAACCCCTCCCTCACTTCCCCCCCACCCACCGGATTAGCGTATTTTCCTGAATTGGTGCTAATTACCACCACATGGTGACTTTCTCAGCTTCCTGATGGGATTTGTTCCTGTCTACAAAATGACTAAACATGAAGGGTTTGGGGGATGAGGAGAAAGAATTTCTGACCCAAAACCTGAAAGATGGTGATTCGAGAAAAAGGTCTTTGGGCTCTCACACAAGTTCTCAATCACACGCTTTAAATAGCGAAGATGGGGAATGGCATGCGTACCAATTTTTCTATTAATGCTTCATTGTTGAGCCCAGACAGAGTGTCTCGAGATGGTGGGAGTCTGTTCAAAGAGAGTAGCCCACCTGGCGACATCCAGACGTTCACAGGTACCGACCAGTTTGAACACCTTCTGCACCTGTGTCCACCGAAGCAGAACTAGGACGATTCTCACGCCAGTAATCAAATTGTTCACATTCCAGTGTCATAGTGTTATTTATTTATTTATTTATCTATTCATTAATTTATTTTTTTGTTTGTTTATTTATGCATTTACTTGTTCCTCCATTTATATACTTATATATATATACATATGTGTGTATGTGTGTGTGTATACATAATTATATATATATATATGTGTGTGTGTGTGTGTGTGTGTGTGTGTGTGGAGAGAGAGAGAGAGAGAGAGAGAGAGAGAGAGAGAGAGAGAGAGAGAGAGAGAGAGAGAGAGAGAGAGAGAGAACAATCTATTATATTTTTCAAATTTTCGGAAGTCTCGTTCTTTCCTCAAGGGATCGATTTGTTACTTGGGTGTCATATATGTTTATTTATTCATCAAAGATCCACGATTTGTGCTTGTAAAATAAAATACCAAAGAATAATACGCGCGCGCGCGCGCGTGTATGTGTAGGTGACTGAAACTTGACTGAATGACACAGGAAACGAATGATGAGCGCCCAAAAGCAACTGTCAGTCGGCTGTACCCAGGTAGGCAGCCTGTTGAGCAAATGACTACGTGTTTGTAAAGCGCTTAGAGCTTGGTCTCTGACCTAGCATTGACGCTATATAAGTATCCATGTCACAATCATTACTGTTTCGGACTTGGGTAATTAATCATGGGCATTCCATCTCCGGAGTTAACAGGTCAAACTCATCTATAATCCGTCTCTGGACGTTTCGGCCAAGAGCATCCCTTCACTGAGTAATTCATTACAAAAATTGTGGAGGAACTAAACGAGTTTGTCTTCTGAAACAACAAGAAGCTTCTTTTCTGAAATAATATTGAGAGGAGGAAAGCATAATTATAATGAATTTTGCGCGTTCCAGAATAACAGCAGATCGATATTCTTAGGCGTGAATATTAGAAGAGTCCCTCACCTACACACACACATTTTTCTTTCCCTTCGTCATTCTGTATTGGTGTCGCTTCGCCAATAACTTTTTCCACAAAGCAGTCAATGCCTTGTCTCTCGAACAAATCCGGTATGATTAGCTAGAAATGTGAAATCAACAACCATCTACCTGATCATCTAGTCATTAGTCCCATCCACAAGTAATCTGCGGTTTCTCTTTAAATGTTGTATATTTTTCATAGGGAAAAGGGTAGAGTGGGGAGAGAGAGCGGAGTTGAGAGTAAAGTAAAGAGATGATACTGTTGATTTTAAGCAAATCAACCGAATTTAAGGTTTGATGATAATTTATTGACATTTTTATACTGCCAGAGCCGAAAATTAAAGCTATTAATGCAGTAACTGACCTGCATGCTGTTTAAAAAAAGGATCATTATATACAAGAACTAAATATAAGATTGCCTAGCTATGAAAATAAAGAACAAGAAAAATATAAAAGATCCGATACTGAAACATACATCTTAGTTCCTAAGTACACTGCATAAAACAAGTCACAATAAGCTACAACATTACATACACTAGATTTGCCACAAATAATCCAAACGTGTGTGTATGCGTGCGTGTGTGTATGTGTGTGTGTGTGTGTGTGTGTGTGTGTGTGTGTGTGTGTTGCCAGAATACACCCTACCCAAATCGATCTGCGGAGTGATCTGATTGCTACGACACTACTTGCCAGTGAAAAAAATAATTAAAAAAAAGAAAGAAAAAGAAAGGTGGGGTTGGTGGACTTGGCATATGATATGTGTATTGTGTGTGCGTTTGTGTGTGTGTGTGGGTGGGGGTCGGAGGCGGAGGACTAAGTGTTGGAAGGTGAGGGGGTTAGGGGGAAGGTAAGTCAACTCTGTGTGTGTGTGTATGTGTGAGTGTTTGTGTGTGTGTGTGTGTGTGTGTGTGTGTGTGTGTGTGTGTGTGTGTGTGTGTGTGTTTGTGTATGTATGTGTCTGTACGTGTATGTGTGTGTGTATGTGTGTGTGTGTTTGAATTAAAATCAAAAGCCTCGTCAAATATACGAGTCTCATTTACAGGCTGACCTCACATACAACACCACAAACACACACAACTGAAAGAATATCAACTTTGCAATGAGATGTCCAACCCACTTGGGAAGACGAGGGTGGCCCTAAGAAGGGCCTGGGGAGGGGTAGGTGAGAGAGGGGAAGGTAGGTGTGAGGTAGCCCTGAAAAGGACTTGAGTAGCAGTAGGTGGAGCTGGTCTTATGGGATGGGACCCCGAATTTTCAGGGTGTAGACCTTGTTCATCTTGACTTGCCCCGAGAAGGGGGCTGCGTCCCGGTTAACGTACTTAACGAAAACCTTGAGCTGGCCACATGTCTCATCGAACTTTATGTCGGAAATATGCTGCATTTCACCCTGGATGATGGATGGTAACTGCACTCTTGTGCGAGACCTGCTCTTTCCCTTGACTTTTCCTCCTTCATCACGTCCAGACATGCTTTCAGTTGACAGCAAGTTGCAAACTGACCTCCCCACACCAGACCCATCCCCCTTTTATAGCCAGTCATTATGCCTGTAAGAGAGGCGGTGCTCCACCACCACCGCCTATTGTTTACAATCTTCTCTCCCTCACCCGAGCCTCGTGGTGCTCCACCACCACCGCCTTTTGTTTATTACAACCTTCTGTGCGTCACCCCTTTATACTCGTCTACCAGGGGATCGGCTCTCCCCCTCCCTCACCCCAGCCTCGTGGTGCTCCACCACCACCGCCTTTTGTTTATTACAACCTTCTCTCCCTCACCCCAGCCTCACTTCTTTTTTTCTTTCCTTTCTTTGTTCTTTCTTTTTTATGATTTGTTCGATTTTGTTGTTTAAAAAAAAAATCACAATACAAATACAGACAGAACAAACAAATCATATAAAATAATGTCGTAGTGTTTATGCGTATCTACATGAATTTTTTTTTCATTTGTTTATACATTTATTCGTTTATCTATTCATTTGTTCAAATATTTATACTAAATACTTGATGGAGTCTCAGTATGGAAAAGGTGATACATATTTGTTCATATATTTATACTAGATACTTGATTGAGTAAAAGGTGATACAATGTTTTTGCAATATTCATAAACAAAAGAAACATAAAAACAATATAGAATACAGAGAGGGAAAGGAGAAAACGGGTTGGGTTTTTTTCCTTCAGATTATGCCCATTGAAATACAGTCTTGTGTGAAGTCGCGAAATGTGATTTTACTACGCAGATGTACAAAATTTAAATTAAAAATCACTTTCCACAGTAAGTGAAAAAAAAAAGAAATAATAATAATAATAATAATAATAATGATTATAATAATGTACATTTATACAGCGCCCTTTCTCTCTCTCTCTCTCTCTCTACACATGCAGAAACGCGCGCACACACACACTGACGCACCCATACACACACACGCGCGCGTGTTTAAACAGAAGCCGCAGATTACATGTGGATGGGACTAATGACTAGATCATCAGGTAGATGGCTGTTGATTTCACATTTCTAGCTAATCATACCGGATTTGTTCGAGAGACAAGGCATTGACTGCTTTGGGGAAAAAGCTATTGGCGAAGCGACTGGTTTTCGTCCTTGTACTTCTTTTTTTCTTTTTCAAAAAGGATAATTATATACAAGAACTAAATATAAGATTGCCTGGCTATGAAAATAAGAACAAGAAAAATATAAAAGATCCGATACTGAAACATACATCTTAGTTTCTAAGTACACTGCATAAAACAAGTCACAATAAGCTACAACATCACATACACTAGATTTGCCACAAATAATCCAAACGTGTGTGTATGCGTGCGTGTGTGTCTGTGTGTGTGTGTTGCCAGAATACACCCTACCCAAATCGATCTGCGGAGTGATCTGATTGCTACGACACTATTTGCCAGTGAAAAAAATAATTAAAAAAAAAAGAAAGAAAAAGAAAGGTGGGGTTGGTGGACTTGGCATATGATATGTGTATTGTGTGTGCGTTTGTGTGTGTGTGTGGGTGGGGGATGGGGGTCGGATGCGGACTAAGTGTTGGAAGGTGAGGGGGTTAGGGGGAAGGTAAGTCAACTGTGTGTGTGTGTGTGTATGTGTGAGTGTTTGTGTGTGTGTGTGTGTGTGTGTGTGTGTGTGTGTGTGTGTGTGTGTGTGTGTGTGTATGTGTGTGTGTTTGTGTATGTATGTGTCTGTACGTGTATGTACGTGTATATGTGTGTGTGTGTTTGAATTAAAATCAAAAGCCTCGTCAAATAAACGAGTCTCATTTACAGGCTGACCTCACATACAACACCACAAACACACTCAACTGAAAGAATATCAACTTTGCAATGAGATGTCGAACCCACTTGGGAAGACGAGGGTGGCCCTAAGAAGGGCCTGGGGAGGGGTAGGTGAGAGAGGGGAAGGTAGATGTGAGGTAGCCCTGAAAAGGACTTGAGTAGCAGTAGGTGGAGCTGGTCTTACGGGATGGGACCCCGAATTTTCAGGGTGTAGACCTTGTTCATCTTGACTTGCCCCAAGAAGGGGGCTGTGTCCCGGTTAACGTACTTAACGAAAACCTTGAGCTGGCCACAGGTCTCATCGAACTTTATGTCGGAAATATGCTGCATTTCACCCTGGATGATGGATGGTAACTGCACTCTTGTGCGAGACCTGCTCTTTCCCTTGACTTTTCCTCCTTCATCACGTCCAGACATGTTTTCAGTTGACAGCAAGTTGCAAACTGACCTCCCCACACCAGACCCATCCCCCTTTTATAGCCAGTCATTACGCCTGTAAGAGAGGCGGTGCTCCACCACCACCGCCTTTTGTTTACAATCTTCTCTCCCTCCCTTCTCTGCGAGGAAGTCGCATGGCATGAATGACTTTGGCGGACTGAAGTGGGCGCTGTCTAGACAACATAGCGTTCAGAAACTACTCTCGAAATCAAGTGTCTAAGTCCTAAACCAGTACCAGAGGCGGTATTCGCTCTTTGGTGACAATGGAAAAGTGACAACGTTATCCGTCAGGGTGATGTTATAGCGAAAAGGACGGGTAGCGCTTGCAAGGGCCCAGAGTCTTTTGTCATCCAAATGCCCCCTACCATGGTCAGCTGTTCACGGCATATGCGCGCGCGTGCGTGCGTGTGGTTGTGTGTGTGTGTGAATACAATAAGGTTTTTTGTTGTTGGTTTTTTTGCTTTTTTCAGTGTGTGTGTGTGAGTGCGCACGTGTGCGTGTGTGTATGTGTGTCTTTCTTTGTATTTCTGTGTATCCGCGTTTGTGTGTGTGAATATGTGTAAATGTGTGTGCTTGCGTGTGTGTGTTTATGTGAGTGTATGTGTAAGTGTGTGTGTAAGTGTATGCGTGAATGTATGAGTGTGTTTGTATGAATATGTTGAGTGTGTGCATGCATGCATGTATGTATGTATGTATGTATGTATATTTATCTATTCATTCATTTATTTATTTGTGTGTCTGTGTCTATATGTTGTGCGTGTTATACGAATGCACAGTTTTAATGGGGTGGATGAAAAGGTATGTGCTATTCGTGAGTCCAGCGCGGTGTGAATGACAAATGCAACGAGATTTGATTGCACCAAGATACAGCGACAGGTTCACGTGTTCTATGTAAAACCATCTAAACACCAGCAATCAAGCCATGGCGGTAGCCTCGTCGCCACCGTCTTCAAAGACAAGAGAAGTAAGACTGACTTCAGCTGGACTTCGTCTCCACGTGGAGTGATGGCCTAGAGGTAACGCGTCCGCCTAGGAAGCAGAGAATCTGAGCGCGCTGGTTCGAATCACGGTTTCATCCGCCGATATTTTCTCCCCCTCCACTAGACCTTGAGTGGTGGTGTGGACGCTAGTCATTCGGATGAGACGATAAACCGAGGTCCCGTGTGCAGCATGCACTTAGCGCACGTAAAAGAACCCACGGCAACAAAAGGGTTGTTCCTGGCCAAATTCTGTAGAAAAATCCACATCGATAGGAAAAACAAATTAAACTGCATGCAGGAAAAAATACAAAAAAAAGGGTGGTGCTGTAGTGTAGCGACGCGCTCTCCCTGGGGAGAGCAGCCCGAATTTCACACAGAGAAATCTGTTGTGATAAAAAGAAATACAAATACAAATACACGAGCGATTCACTCTTTCATTTGACGACTCCTGTGTGCACTCAAGGCCTGACAAGCGCGTTGGGGTATGCTGCTGTCAGGCATCTGCCAAGCAGATGAAGTGCAGCGCATAGGATTATTCCTAGCTCAGTGACGCCTCCTTTGAGAAACTGAAACTGTGTAATCTGTCCACCTACTACCTCTGTGGAAGCAATGCCGCCATAGGCTGGGGATTTATGAGTGTCTTCAATGCTGCTGGATGAAATAAAACTTAAAAGCATTGTTTGCTTCCTTCAGAAAATAAAAGCCGTCATTCAAATAACATTCATTATTTCTTTCGCTCGGTTTCATTCATTCATTCTGTTTTTCTTCCACTCCTTTCGATCATTCTTCATATACAGTATTCAATAGACCATCTCTCTGTGTCTGTCTCTCCCTTCCTTAACATCTGAAACACATACACACAGTATGTGTGGGCACGCACCTATGTCCGTCTGTCTGCCTATGTGTCTGTCTGTGTACAGTCGGTTCATCTAAGTCCGTGCTTACACACACACACACACACACACACACACACACATGCACCGCACACACTCTCTTTCTCAGGCACGTGCTTTCACATACACATACACACACAGATACAGACATACATACCCTCTCTCTCTCTCTGTCTTACCTTATCTACATTCCAGCTACGGAAAAAGTGTAGTTCCATCATCTCCAATTACGGGGTTAAACACATTTCATACATCGACACATGCATTCACACACGCGCGCGCGCGCGCACACACACACACACACACACACACACACAAGACTGACGCCCCAGACCTCCTCCACCTCACCCCCACCCATTACCTTAAGCGTTTTCTTCTTCACTCTCCTAAACTCCCAATTAAAACGTCCCTTGAAGAAGAGAGAGAGAGAGAGAGAGAGAGAGAGAGAGAGAGGAGTGGTCAAATTAAGGACATGGACAAAGGAAACAACATACACCCTGAAGCAGGGAAGACACACGGACGTTAGAGGATGTCGAGGCAGAAGTGTAATTACAGGGAGATGGAAAAACAACGCCTGGAAGGGGGACAGCTGAGGGGTAGAGATCGTCTCCAAGAAACACGGCACTCAAAGTCAAGAAGGTTTATACCCCTAAGCCAGTGACGCACTCCACTTAAAGTAGACAAACAGAACTGGTTGTTCTGCCAACTGTGCTTGACAGGAGGAGGTGGCAGCCGCATATCCATTTCACTGCTGGACAGTTGAGTGAAGGCATTTTCAGCAAAATCAGTTCGGCAATAAACTGCAACAGTTGGGACGGGAAAGAGTACTTTTTTTTGTTAATTTTTTTTTTTTAAAGCAAACAAACGATTTTTTATTTTCGACATCTCTCTCTCTCTCTTAATCTTGACCATAATATTAGAAATAACGATCACGACTAGTCATAATAATTTTTATTATTATCATAATTATGATATTGTTATTAATGGTGATAACAATTAACGATCAATAATGATGATAATAATGATAATAACGATGACAATAGTAGTTACAGCAACAGATCGTTATCACAGACAAAGTTCATGTAGCAAATCGTACACTTAAGTCGATAACATATCCCAGGTGATTTTCCGTTTTGTGCAGCTGTCGTTAACAAGTGAGCACCTCTTCCGACCCAGTCAGATTGTTCCATGGACAATTTGGGCCCTTTCCTACATTTTTTTCCCCCCATTCAGAAGATTGTGAGTTCGAATCAAACCACCCTCCCCCCACCCCACAGCTGCATGCACTTAGAACATGTAAAAGACTCCACGGCAACAAAAGGGCTGTCCCTGGCAAAATTCTTGCAGAAAATCAACTTAATACTTACTTCGATAGGAAAACAAATAAAAAACTACAGGCTGGAATATATATATACATAATTGTTTTAAGGTCTCTAACAGTGTAGCGACGCGCTCTCGTAGAAATAGCAGCCCGAATTTCACACAGACATCTGTTGTGACAAAAAAGAGTGATACACTACTACAGTATATCACTAAGTTTTTCACTATTTTCACCACCCAAAACGTGAGTTTCTTTTCACTGATTCACCACCACTAATCAGTCTTTTCATGATTACCCCCCAACACTGCATTTTTCACTACCCCCCAAAAAGTGCAGTCTTTTCACTGATTTTTACACCACCATCAGGGGCTTTCATGATTTACACCAAACATTTCAGTCTTTTCAGGTTCACCCTTACTGGCATCTTTCACTGATTTCACACCACACATTTCGTTTTTCCGATTCACACCACCCTACGTGCGTCTTTTCATGATTCACACCCCCACTACAGGGTTTTTTCACTGGGGTTTACACCATTACGTGCATCTTTTACTGATTCAACCATAAATTGCGTCTTTTCACTATTACACTACTCTGAGTCTTTTACTGTTCACACCACCCCTAAGTGCATCTTTTCACGGGTTTACACACACATTGCAGTCTTTTTACTGTTTTACACTACTTGCGTCTTTTCATGATTATCCACAACAACTCTTTTCGATTCACACCCCCAAAAAGGCAGTTTTTCACTGATTAACCCATTTGCAGTTTTTGAACTGTTTTTCTCTTTTACTGATTCCCCCCACCACTACTTCAGTCTTTTATGATTTTCCCCCCACCATACAGTGCAGTCTTTTCCCTGATTCACACCCCACTACTGTGGTCTTTTCATGATTCACACCCCCACTACAGCATCTTTTATGATTCACAAACCCCTACGTGCAGTCTTTTATGATTCACACCATACTGTGCAGTTTTTTATGATTCCACACCATACATCAGTCTTTCACGATTCCCCACCACTACAGTGCAGTTTTTATGTTTTTCACCACCACTACGTGCGTCTTTTTACTATTTACCCCCCAATACAGGCAGTCTTTTATGATTCACACCACCACACAGTCAGTCTTTTTTCCCCCTGAATTTTTCCACACCCACTACAGTCAGTCTTTTTACTGATTCAACCAACATCAGTCTTTCACTGATTTACCAAACTACAGTCAGTCTTTTCATGATTCACACCACACGTCAGTTTTTTACTGATTACACCACTAGTACAGTTTTTCATGATTCCCCATACGTCAGTTTTTCACTGATTCCCCATCAGTGCAGTTTTTTCACTGATTCACCCACTACGTGCGTCTTTTCCTGATTCACACCCCCACACAGTGCGTCTTTTCATGTTAAACCACTACGGGAGTCTTTTCATGATTAACCACTACGTGGTCTTTTCCTGATTCACCCCCACACATGCAGTCTTTTCCCGATTCCCCCACACTAAGGCAGTCTTTTCCTGATTCACACCACTCGTGCAGTCTTTTACTGATTCACACCCCCATACGTGCAGTCTTTTCACGATTCAACCACAATAGCTTTACAGTCTTTTCCCCTCGAAAACAAAACCACCCCAACACCCACAAAAACCCAAACCCCCAAACCCCCCCCAGCCCACAACACACACACACACCCAAAACCCAAACCCCCCACAATATTTTTTTTTTTTTTGTTTTTTTTTTCTTCTTTTCCCAAAATATTTTTTCCAAGTGTAAAAACCAAATGGGACTTTTATTTTTGGATAGGAAAAAAACTTAAAACATAATTTTAAAAAAAATTTTACCCCAAACTAAATTAAATTTAAAAAAATCTTTGGGCCCAACAAGTTTCAACACACGCAAAAAAAGTTTGGGGAAAAAGGGAAGCGTAAATTTTTATCAACTTCATTTTTAAACGGGGTCTCAAAGGGGGGGGTTTGTTCAAAGAAAAGTGGGACAAACGACGTTGGTACCCCGTTTGAAAACTTTTTTCGTTCCACCAACAAACAGGCATTTTTCCCCCAAATCAAATTTTTAACCCCAAGGTTTTTTATTTTTATTTTTTTAATTTAAAATTTTTTTTGTTTTTATTTTTTCCAGCATATTTAAAATTTTTAATAAAAATAAAAAATTGGGGGTTATGTTTTGGGTTTTCTTTTTTTTTTAAATTTAGAATAATAATAATTTTTTTTAAGAGAAAAGAGGAAGAAGAAGAGAAGAGAGGAAAAAAAAAAAAAAAGGAAAAGGAGGAAAAATCTAATATTTTTCAAATTTTTCGGAATCCGTTCTTTTCAAGGGATATTTGTTATTTGGGGGTTTTATTTATTTATTACGATCCCCATTTTGCTTGTAAAAAAAAAAAGGAAAAATTGGGGGGTGCCCCGGGCCCTTTTTTTATGCTTTAAAGATGAATAACAGGAAAGAGAGCCCCAAAAACTGTCAGTGGCTTACGGGGGAAAATGTTGAGCAAAACAAAAGTTTTGAAACGCTTGGTTTCTTCTGACCCTTCCTATTTTTTTTTTCCAAGTCCTCATTCTGTTTTGGCGGGAATTTTCAAAGGGGTTCCCCCATTTAAAGGCCAACCCTCGGCGTTTTGGCAAAAATCCCATGGTTTTCAACAAAATTGTAAATAAACATTTTCCTTTTTAAAAACAAAATTCTTTTTGAATAAATTGGAAGGGGGAAAAAAAAAAGGGGGAAAAAAAACCAAAAAAAAAAGGTTCCCAAAAAAACAATTTTCTTTCCCCGATTTTTGGGGGCCTGCAATAATTTTTTCAAAACAGCAAGCCTTTTCCCGTCCCGTTGCAGAAAAGTAAAAAACAACCCTTACCATTCCCCATTTCCCTCCCATACTGCGGTTTTTTTTTTTCCCCGCGCGCGCCTGGGGCCTTTGGTCTTTTGGGTGGGGGTTTCATTTTTTTTGGGGGCGTTTTCACGGGGGGGGGGTTTTTAGAGGGGGGGAGAGAGGGGAAAAAGGGGGTAAAAAAAGAAATTCAGTCCATACGACTGTATTCAGGATATTTTTAAGGGGAAAAAGGGTAATGGGGAAGAAATTAGGGGTAAAAAGGTTTTTTTTTCCAAACAACCCTTTGTTTGTTTAAACATTTTTTCGGAAAACCCTTTAACATTTTTCAAAAAAATATCTTTTAAAAAAGGATATTTTATGAATAAAAAATTTTTAAAAAAGAAAAAAAAAAAAAAATTTAGAAAAAACCTGTTCCGTCACCATCAAAAAGACTGACAAATTTCTGTTTGCCCAAAAACCAAATTGTTAACCTGGGTATTGGGTGGTTTGTGGTTTGGTTTTTGGAAAGGTTTGTGTGGTTTTGTGTTGTTCCAAAAAACCTTTGAGCATGGGGAACTTTAGGGGAAAAAAAAAAAAAAAAAAAAAAAATTTTGGAAATCAATTTTTTTTTTTGTTCTTTTGGGTTGGGGGGTATGGGGGGGTAATGTTTTAATTTGGGGGGAATAATCAATCGTTTTGGGTTTTATTTTTTTTTTAGTTTTTTTAATTTTTGAAATTTTGTATGATATGTGGGGTGTGGTTTTTTTAAAACAAAAAACCCTAAATAAGAGTCCATTTTCAGGTGCCCTACCAAAACCCCAAACACCCATGGAAAAAAAAAATTTTAAGGAATAAAAATTGGGGGAAAAAGGGGGGGTAAAGGGGCCTTTTAATTTTTTTTTAAAAAACTGCGCAGCCATGTATTTACAACAATATCCATTCCCACATTCACTCCCTCCAACACACGCTGGCTGCTCCGCGTCAGTACATGCGCACTGGCCTTCTATGTCTACTGGTGAGTAACATGCCGACCGATAACACCAGTCCAGAAATGCAAGCATCGAGGGCAGAGCTGGGTAACGAAAAGTGTGTACATCTCTCTACACAGACATTCAGACACATATCATAATGCACTGACTACTCCCAGCGATATCAAACGACACAGGCTATGGAATGAAATTAGTGTGAGTGTTTTTCCATCTACACGGTTTGTTTCGTTTACAGACCCAGGTTTTGGTTTCGACTGGCGTTCTAACCATACAACAAAGTATTCTTGTACAGGCAAGGATATATATGTATATAAAATATATATACAAAAAAGAAAAAAACAAACATAATGTAGTAGGACACTGTAACAATGTCACCATCAAAACAGGACTTTGACAGCATCTGTAAGACATTAGCACGCAAACACACCAGCACTTGTCAACATGGATATACATTGTCATGTCAACAACAGCGTTTATGCATCTATTCGTCAAGGCAGTTAGCTGCTGGGTACCTTTCGCTGTCTGTTCCATAACCTTTGAAGCATGGGGAACATTTAAAGGTCAATAAATCCCAATAATTTTGCAATCAACTTCCTCCCTCCCCTCTCTTTTGGCTTAACATTCTGCTGCACAGAGGTATGTACGGTACTATGTTTCTCTTGGCAATACATCATCAGTAATGCTACCTACATTTTTTAGTCCCCCCCCACCCCCCCCTAAAATCAAACTCTAAATATGTATGCATATATGCCTGGGAGAGGTGTAGCAGCTTAACCTATCAAAAGCCAACAGAAGATTCCCATACAATCAAGAGTGCAGAGACTTACAGCTGCCCGGCAAGTTATCTGGCCACACACAGTGCACCCATGTCACAAGCATCAAGAACAACAACTCTCAGACAACACAGATGTAAATGCCCTTAACTTTTTTTTTAGCACTGGATTTCTGCTGAACAGTAAAAAGCCTACAAACTGTATAACATGATACAGATCTCTACAGGGGCATCAGATTCTCTTTCACTATGCTTTGCAAGTAGTTTAACCCCCAAAATACAAAGCTAAGTTTACTTTTACTTTGGATTTTTTGAAAGCAGAAGCTTTATTTGTTGATCTCAGCATCATAATTCTGGACTGTTCTTGGAGGAGAAATGTCACCAACGCCTCTCAGTAGAACCATGGAAATCATGGGAAAAGGTTTAAAATTTGTCTGCCCTATCATGGCACCGAATAAAATAGGTTATTAAAGAATTTGCCTCACTTCAAAAATGGATTATTATCTTCAGCAACAATACATCAACATTCTTCAGACCTTTTTTTCAGAAAATGCTAATCCTTCACATATTCCCTCCTACCACCCTTTTTCTTTCTTCTGTCAAACACTGTTCGCACAACCAACAGCAAATCAACTGTTGATGATGTGCAATCTGGTGTAATTCCTTCCCAATTAATCTCTCTTTATTTTGCTTTCCTCATTCGCAGAACCTCCTTCACATGATGAAGGCAAAGCTTCTACAAGATAACAAGCAACAGGGTGGCTGCACTGAGCAATGATTTACATGAAAAGTCTGAATACCTGTTTGCGCTGGTCCAATCTTCTCAAGCTACTTTCCATCTAGATTTTTTGTATTTTTGTATTTCTTTTTATCACAACAGATTTCTCTGTGTGAAATTCGGGCTGCTCTCCCCAGGGACAGCGCATCGCTATACTACAGCGCCACCCATTTTTTTTGTATTTTTTCCTGCGTGCATTTTTTAAAATTTGTTTTTCCTATCGAAGTGGATTTTTCTACATAATTTTGCCAGGAACAACCCTTTTGTTGCCGTGGGTTCTTTTACATGCGCTAAGTGCATGCTGCACACGGGACCTCGGTTTATCGTCTCATCCAAATGACTAGCGTCCAGACCACCACTCAAGGTCTAGTGGAGTGGGAGAAAATATCAGCGGCTGAGCCGTGATTCGAACCAGAGCGCTCAGATTCTCTCGCTTCCTTGGCGGACACATTACCTCTAGCCCATCACTCCACATTTATTTATTTATTTATCTATTTGGAGTCTCCTTGCAAACCTGCAAGTACCAGGTTCAAACCTTGATGTAGACAGTGTGGTTTCTCTCCCTCCTCCATTAAAAGTTGTCTAAACTGTGTACATGCTATCTATCATATGCCCTGAGATTTTTCTTTCATCACATGTGCAGTTCTGCTGAATCAAAAAGGCCATCTTGCAATCTCTTAAACGTTTTTTTCCTTCATTAATTGCTCTCCACCACTGATTGTAAGATCCAGCTAGGACATAGTAATAAATAACAAGACATTATAATAAATCTGTTAAAAGTCTTTTTTTTTTTCAGCTTACAGCCCAGCTATACCAAACATAAAACCAAATCTACACCAAGAAGAAATCTGGCAAAAAGAGCAATATGGGAAGCAATCCATAACTTAATTGCCAGTCATGAATCTTGGTTGTTTCCCTTGTTATGATTTGCACTCTGCACGTTTCTTTTGACATCAAAATACAAATGTATGTCACTCATACATTTCGCTAAATACTGCAATTCAAACAGCCCAGGAAGATGTATACAGCAACCTACCAAGTTTATGAAGATTTTAATTTCATTTTAATTTATCATTCAGCAAAGCTAGCATATCAAAATTCATTACTTTGTTGCTTGTTTTTGCCCTCTCTGAAATTTTATATCATATTGTGAAAAATCTGTGTTCAGTATAAACATCTTTGATCTGACAAGAGAGGAAAGACTCTAAATGTTTACAGATACAAAGAAGTTTACAAGGAATATGAAAATACAAGAACAGAGTGTCTAATACAAAAATGCGTGAACAAAGACAGATACTTTCTTAAGTGTTTTATTAATCCCCAAACCCTGCCTAAATAGTAAACCATACGCATAACTTATCAGAACGCATAAACCAAACACTGTTGCAAGCTATAACTGCATATAAGAGACAGAGAAAAAATAATAATGCGTATATCTTGCAAGACTGCACACCTTGGTGAACATGATTGACGCACATACACACAGACATGCTCCCCCCCCCCCCCCCACCCCATACACACACACACACACAGACCAAGAGAGAATCAAACCATGCTGCTTACAGCCCAGCTGGCCACAAAGGTGCCATCTCAGGACTGGGCCAAGAGAGAGAGAGGGTAAACCAGGCAAGAGTAGCGTGCGATACAGAAAGTAGATAATTCCTGAAATGTTGACAGACCTGCAGTGAATACTTCCATCAGTTAAAAGACGATACCAATTCAACAACAACAACAACAAAAAACAACAACAACAACATAACAGTATGCAGTGTTATGTTCTGAAGTGCAGTGGAGTACAGTACAGAGTTACACAGTCCCATGTCAGGTGCATATTTCAGTTCGTAACCAGTTTTTGCCAAGCCGAATGAGATAAGCCTGGAATCAAGGTTGTAGGGAAAAATAAAACGAACAAACAATAAAAAAAAAAAGAAGAAAAGAACAAATAATATGAATCATTTTGTCCACTCACTCACTCACACTGTGATAAACACCACGTACACCATACACAAACTCAGGCAGCCTGACAGGCAAGCTAAACAAACTGAGGAGGTGTTTGGGGGAATGGGGGTGGGGGAACATCCATGTCAGGTTGCATGAAGAACAAGCCACTCGTCTCCATCGATTCAACGTCTCCAGGCTGAACACGACCCAACCACTTTCTTCACGCTTCTGCTTTGCAAGACTGGCCCAGTGCTGCTTGCTGCTACCCACAGATGACAACACCCCCCCCCCCCCACCACCCTCATCCACACACACACACACCACATCACACCACTTCTCTCACACCTTACCCCCCCTCACCCAACTCCACACCCTCGTCACTCTCCCAGCAAGCCACCTGTCACTCCAGCAACCCTAGTCCAAGGTAGTTCATCACTTGTGCTCCTCCTGACCGTCTGTAAGAAACGATGATGATCTGATCCGCACAGTTCACCGGCTCACCGCCGATGACCACACGCGCTACTTTTGTTTCAACAACTTTAGGGGTGCGGGTCACGAGGGTCAGACCCAGTCGGCGATGTAGGTGAAGTCTCCGAACAGACGCTGGTCATCCTGGTTCAGGGGCCGGCGGTCTTTGGGTGGGGTCAGGACCGCGCGCTCTGACGTGAACTCCTCGTCAAAGTTGCTGACGTCCTCCATGTTCCGCTGGAGGAGAAAAAGAACAGAAGCTGGGCTGATGAAATAAACCAAGACAGGGGCAAGAAACTGAAGTTAATAAAAAAAACAATAATCAAAAGAGAGGTAATGTCTTCGAGACGCACATGTGATAACCACTAAACTGGAATTGCGGAAGAGAAAGTCATCAAGACTTCATCTTTTTTTTAACTTAAGATTTTTTTTTTAAAACTATTTAATTTTTTTTTACTATTATTGTGAACCATGAAGTGACCTTTAAATCAAATTGTGAATTTCAACAGGGATAATGTTGTTTCCATGGCCGGTCACTATGCCGAGTTTGATGAAAACTGGATGCAAGACATGAGCTCTGTTGATCTTTTTCTGGTTTGCAAAACATCGATCTTGACCTCTGACCCTGCTGATCTCATTATCATAAGGGAAATGACTGGAAAAGTCTTCCGCATACACACCATCCAACCAAGTTTGGTTTTTATAGTACTACTTGAGCTTGAAGTAACTGACTGTTGCAGCTGCCACTTACCAAAGTTGGTACGAAAGGAGGTCTCACTTTTTTCGTTAGGAGGTCGTGCCAGTTGACATTCTGTGGACCCAAATAATGCATCAACCATCAGTCCAAAAATTACAACAACAACAACAAAAAACAAAAAACAAAAAAAAAAACCAGACAAAATACAAGAAAAATGAAACAAGCACACACACACAAACACAAGACAGCACCACCACAAACAAATAAGGCTGAAAACTATCATACTGAGAGCAGGTGATAATCACTGGAACATGATTCACAGAACCTTAACTACTGTCTAATCATTTATTATCATCATCTTTCTTCTCTCTCCAAGAAATGTTCTTGGACTGAGATATCAACACATGGTGCTGCGTAATTTATAACAAGTACATTTGCACTGATATCCAAGTGAAAAAAAAAATCAGCACAAATGTACAAAGACTGGTGGCATAATCACAACACAAGAAGAAGAAAAAAAAAAAAAGAAAAGAAAAGTAAGAGAGGTTGACAGTCCTGTGTTTAAACCATTACAGGCATGTCAAATAAATATGTGTTTGCCACTTTATGTAAGTATATGCACACATAATCTTCTTATCCAATATGCTAAATACCATACACAGTAATCATTAAACACACACACACACACATTCTCACTGACCGCAACACACCTAACGTTCACCATGGTTTTTCTTCTCACAACGACCACTCACAATTTCATGTTTCTTAAGATGTGTAAATTAAATATACATGCTCTATCATACTGATGAGTTAAAAAAAAAAAACAATTGTGTTGTGACCTTGACCTTTAATTATATATGAATAAATTATCTCCAAGATCAGTCATTCTACTAATGAAGATTGGATGCAAAACACATGGTGCTGTCATGCCTACAAGCCTCTTTATAGTTTACTGTGTTATGACCTTGACCTTTGACCCCTGACCTTGAACTGCAACCACTTCATGGAGGGGTGTCTGTTTATCAATATTATTTTTTTTAATTTTTTATTTTCAATATGTCTACCATCCTTCCATGTCTGGTTTCTCTGCCACTGGTTGAGAGAATGCAAGTGTTTAACTTTACTACTCTCTCTCTCACACACACCAACTTATACAAAATGATTATGTAAGACTCACTTTCCAAACATGCAATTTTGCCTCTACTAGCCTGTGTCAAAATGAGAAATCAAACTGGTCCAGGTGCTTTCAAGACATCACTACCCACACACAAATAACAAAAACACACTGAAACAACATAATATGATACATCTCTAATAATATTTAGCCAAATTCTTTCTTCTTTTTTTAATTTATCTTTATATATATATATATATATATATATATATCAGTTCCAAGGCACTGGGAAAACTACTCTAATCAGTTACAATCCACACGGCAGTCAGGACCCTGTTTGGTTTCATCCAAGTCCATCCAACTCCCTCAATATTGTTCGCATCAGTCACAACCACACCAACTTTTCAAGTCTTTTCCAGTATTAGTTCTCAAGTTCTTTCCAACCCAGCCATGTGTTATCCACAGAGTTAAATAATCACACTAACACACACAGCAAACTGTTGGAATGCAAGATGAACCTTTGACTTTAATCACAAACCTGAACCAACACAACGAGACATTGTTGTCCTATATCAAGGATATGACTGAGTCAAGACGGTTACAGGACACTAAAAAATAGATCAAGATGGACACATGATATTAACTTGGGGGGTGTGGGGGGTGGAAGATGGTCATGGGATATCTATCACTGTTGCCTCCAGCGGTCAGAGGATATTAGAAATTCAAACAGGAATATCACAGGAAAATGAGTGTTAATAATCTGGACAAAATGGCGATCAGATATGAATGGAGTATAACAATTTGGGACAAGTCAAAAGGAAAAGACTGTAACGGGTTATGAACGAATGGTACATGAAGACCACAGGATATTAAAAACTCAGACAAGACAGCATGGCATATATTTCAGACAAGACTTAAAGAATACCAGCATTTGGAACAAAAGTTCATAAAGAAATCACAATAACTGGCATAAATAACACACAACATTGGGAACACTGACATGACCAGATAACTTGATCATGGGCCTGACTTACTGGGAAAACAGTCATGGAAAATTCATAAGGTCACATGACACTAATAGAATTTTCAAAAATGAATTGATTAACTTGGATAGAACATTGCTAACATGGGGGCTTGAGAATCCATGGATCAACAACTCATACAAGATGGTCACATGATATAATATCAATAAGGACAAAATCATCACACATTATATTTTAAAAAAATAACAACACCTGGCACTGAATAACCTCAGGATATCACTATCTGGTCAAGATGTAGAGAATACTAACAACTGGCACAAATTGGTCAACAGATATCAATAACTGGGATGAAATGGTGATTTGCAAATTTACTTTGGTGGAAGGAGATGCGCTATAATCTTGTGATTACATTCAAAGCTTTATTTTATTTAATAATTTTATTTCAGGACTATGGGAAGAAAAGCTTCAAACAAAGGGTACAGTGTACAGTCATTTCTCCCCTGCCCTATAATACTACACACAACACAGCTGGACTCAGTTCACCTCTGCAGTTCTCATAACTAACAGGTGCTCTGCTTACAACTTCAAGTGAGAGAGAGAGGTAGCGAAGGGAGAAGAAAGAGAGCAAGAGACAGGATATAAGAGAGAGAGAGAGAGAGAGAGAGAGAGAGAGAGAGAGAGAGAGAGAGGGAGTGACCAAGAGCATGAGAGAGACAGAGAGAGAGAAGGAAAGAAAGACTGAAAATGTTTTATTCACATTAGGCCCTAGCCCCTCGTGAAGGGGAATGTGAACAATATCTAACAGGCTATAAATTATCATGAACAAAAGGACTGGATAAGATTCATAAATGAATATTACAATGAGAGAGAGAGAGAGAGAGAGAGAGAGAGAGAGAGAGAGGACAAACCGGAATTCTGCTTTCAATTTCAAAAGAGACCGAGAAAGGACAGAGCGACAGAGAAAAATGGACACAGAAAACATGAACATGAAAACATCATAACGGAAGAAAAGAAAAGATAATTATTAAGAGTCAGGTATCCATAATGTAAATATCATGAATTTCAAATATCATAATAAAGGGATGGAACTGCAGAGCACACCCCCCCCCCCAATCCCCCACTAATGTTTACAGCAATGTATAACACACACACACACACACACACACAAACAGAAAACTCCAAACATGCTGGCATCATGTAAAAAGCAATCCTTGTTTGTGACAGCCAAAAAATCAAAGTGTAAATAAAGTGCATCATTGTCTTCTGATTCTATGTGGAGCATGCTTTCTTGCTGCACGTGTCGCTTGCGTGGGACGTTTCATTCATGTGCGTAGGCAGCACAGTGTGCAGACCTTTACATAACTTTCAAAAGCCCTTGAATTAAACAAAATAATTAACACACAACGAGGAACAAAACAATTCACATAAAAAAGAAAAAAAACAACAGAACAATTCATATAAAAAGAACGTAACGATTCACATATAAAGAAGACTAAAGCAAAACAATTTACACATAAGGAAGAACAAAACAATACACAAATGATAATAAAACAAAATGATTCATAAAGAATGAAACAAAGAATTCACACACAAAGGAGAAGAATAAAACAATTCACACACAAAGAGGAACAAAGCAATTCACATAAAATTAAAAAATTTTTTTTTTAAATCACCACCAACAAACAACAAAAACAACAACAAAACACACACACACAAACAAAAGACAATTCACATGAGAAAAAAAATCACATACAAAGAAGAATAAAACAATTCACATGAAAAGAACAAAACAAAACAATTCACATGAAAAGAAGTACAAAACAGAACAATTCACATGAAAAACACAAAACAAATCAATTCAAATAAAAACTACAAAATGAAACAATTGAACACATGAACAGAAGTACAAAACAGAACAATTCACATGAAAAGAAGTACAAAACAGAACAATTCACATGAAAAGCACAAAACAAATCAATTCAAATAAAAACTACAAAATGAAACAATTCACATGAACAGAAGTACAAGACCATTCACATGAAAAGAAGTACAAGACAAAACAATTCATACACAAAGAACCAACCATCAATAAAAAAAAAAAAAAAAAAATAAACCAAGAACGACTTACTCCACAAAAATTCTAAAACCAAGAACAACTAACTCTAAAGCTAAATCACAACACTTCTTAAAACAAATCAATCAATTTAAAAACATGATCACAGTGTACAAGCAACACAGAGTTTCAACAGAACAACACAAACAGAACGGAAGTCGAAAGCAGACTTAACTACAAAATAAATAAATGTCACAAAACACAGCAACAATACACTTTTACAAAAACTTCTAAAGATTCACAAAAAACAAACATAAAAACAGTTGAAGATTTTAGAGTGCAAAATTCTAAAATAAACGATCCCTGAATGTGAACATTCCAAACTAAGAAGAAGCATTTTCTAAACTAATTTCTATTTTCCTTTTCAATTCAGTACTTCGAAACAGAGGTGGAAGAAAAGGAACATTTATATTCAAAATATCAGAGAGGAAATACCCGTCTCAAAGTGCGTAATGGTAATAAGTAAAAAACACAGTACTGAAATGCTCCCAGGCCTAATCTCAGCTCAGTCAGTCAGCATGATCTGCTGTATTCAGCGTTAAACACTTCCACCATTACACCATTCAATGGCCATCAGCAAACAGGCTGTTTAAAACTTGCATTCTGGATAATGTGAAGTCTCCTCTCCTTCATGTCTACACATGATGATGAATGCGCACTCACTACTCAGATGCAACTTGTAATTAGCAAACACCATCTGAAACCTAATGTACTTTTTGCAAACCAGTTCCATGTTATTCAGACGCATGTGCAGTCTTGAAAATGTTCACCCTCCCAAACCCCCATTTTTCTTTTCATGTTTTTGTTAAACTAAAAGACAGACACTTGTCATTTATGATAAATGTTGATTAACCCTTTAAATGCCCCAGGACAGGAATTTCTGTCTGTGCAAAATCATTAAATTCATGTGAAAGTGTCATAACTGGATAGTGTGTTTGTTTCCTTTCGAAAAGGTATAGCACACATATACTTCCTTTTAGTTGTCTGCATGCTAGAATCTGTTCACTTTCTTTAACTCTCTGTGACCAAAACATCCTTAGGCAAATATCAGTTGTCACTGAGAATAAAATAGCCTTGGCACTGAAAGGGTTTAACAATCATTCAGATTTGTGTATCTCCAGCTAAATCAACCCAACTCGCACAGTCAAAACGTTATCAACAATAAACAACTACACTCTACTGAACCTGGAAAAATAAAGAGTACACTGTCAAAGAATAAAAAAATTGCCATGTAAATCAGAAGATAAAGCACAAATTAATAATAATAATGATAATAAATATGTCAAAACTGAATGCATACACACACACACACAAAAAGTGAAATAGATATATTCATATTAATGAAGTGTGAGTAGAAGCTAAGCAAAACATTGTACAAAACATGTACCCCATTATCAAAAAGAAAGAAAAACTCCAAAACTGTTTTGTCCACACTGTCACAAACAAGAATCCAACATTCTGGGCTATATCCCTCCTCAAAATACAAACAGCTAGTGACTGTTTATTCAGGTTAATAACTGTAGACTGATAGAAAATACCTATTTTCACAAAAGAAAACAGAACTAAAAAGCGCAAGTTTTTCATTCATATTACCATAAGTTTATTTACATGTGCTAGGTTCCAGATTTCTATGTATGGGTTTTCATACCTTAATATAAAAATTGTTACATTTTTCCCATACAACAGTGTTCAAATAAACACAAGGAAACTATCAAAACAAGAACATCACAACTTCAGCATTCTGAACAAGCTTACGACATACAAGTACTGGAACAGGGAATAACAATTAATTCACAGAAAATCAAAACACAAAACTACTATGATCTTCTGACAGAAGAGTAAAGACGGCTCACACACACAAACACACTGAACAACTGAAAACTAATTAAAAAAAAAAATAATAATAATAAATTTTTTTTTTTTTTTTAAATTAAAAAAAACACCACTTACAGGACAATAACATATAAACCTGACAGAAAAAAAATTGACTTAAATGCACTGACAAACAGGAACAGCTCAGAAGTGACATCACTGATACAAGACCAGACCAGACCAGACCAGACCAGAACCTGGCAGAATACACCAACTCGATCAGTAAAGCACTGCACACACACACACAACTGCGTGACGTTTGTGAACTATGGGGAAACAAGACCCCTAGCAGATATAAAAAGGCAGCAAGCAAGATAAAAAAAAAAAAAAAAGAAGAAGAAAAAAAAAGTTCTGCAAACAAGGACTATGCGTCAAGGAACTCATTCACGTCAGGGGGGGCAGAGGGTTTTACCCGGAAGAATGACTGCCGCTTCACATCCTCAGCGTCCCTTTCGCTGGCCCCTAGACGCTTTTGGGGATTTCTCCGCATAAGCTTCAAGAACGAAAAACAGAGGACAGAGGAAGGTTAGATGACACACAGAAGTATATGACACATAGAATAGAAACGTATCAAAGTGTTTACCCTGAAAAACGCCTGCTTCTTTACATCTTCAGCGTCACGTTCGCTGGAGCCCAGCCGACGGTCAGGATTGCGTCGCAACAACTGATGAAGATAAAGGTGACAAGGTTGAGGTCAACAAGATCATTTGGGTGGGAGGGGTGGGAGGAGTGGGGCTGTTGGGATGGGGGAGGGCAATGCTGAGTGGTAAAGAATCCCGCTGTGTGAACATCCTTGGAGTCCAAAGATGTTTTTCTGATTTGCTGAACTGGCCCATCTCTACAAGAAAACAGTGACTCCCACACAACATACATCTATAATTCTAAAGAAGAAATCAAGTTCTTTTTACTCTTCTTTATTTTAGTTTAAATCAGTAAATCAAGTTCTTTTCGCTCTTTACTTTATATGTTTCAGAACAATTTTAAATCAGTCATCATTCATCACCTCAGACCACTGAACTGAACGAAAATATCGCATGAGCACTCCATACAGCAGAGCTTCCAATAACAACTGTTACGTTAACTCACTTTGACCCCTGACACTGTTGTGGCTTCGTCTGTGCTCAATTCTAATTACCTTTTACTGTGACAAGCAGTTTACCTGCTGTCACTCTGTGATGAGTGTTGACAAAACAGGACACCTTCTGTTCTCAGTCCTATGTTGTACCTGTCAGTCACTCAACAGCTTAATTCACTGGGCCCTGTGCCTGAGCAATGCTCTGGTGTCAAAACTGATCTCATTAAAATGGTTTTCACGTTGATATAAGCGCAAAAACTCATCACAATAGCTGAGTGGTTAAAGCGTTGGACTTTCAATCTAAGGGTAGCAAGTTCGAATCTTGGTGACGGTGCCTGGTGGGTAAAGGGTGGAGATTTTTCCGATCTCCCAGGTCAACATACGTGCAGACCAGCTAGTGCCTGAACCCCCTTCGTGAGCATAAGCACGCGGAAGATTAAACATGCACGTTAAAGATCCTGTAATCCATGTCAGCGTTCAGTGGGTTATGGAAACAAGAACATACCCAGCATGCCCACCCCAGAAAATTGAGTATGGCGGCCTACATGGCGGGGTCAATAAACAAAATGGTCATACACGTAAAACGTTACATGTCTGTCTGAGTGTGTATGTGTGCGTGCCTGAAATCTAATTGAATGACACAGGAAATGAATGATGAGTGCCCTATGGCAGCTGTCAGTTGGCTCTACCCAGGTAGGCAGCCTGTTGTGCAAATCACCCCGTATTTGTGAAGCGATCAGAGCTTGGTCTCTGACCGAGGATAGGCGCTATATAAATATCCATATCAATCAATCAAAGAAAGGGAACTAATTTCTAGAGTATTTCCGGATGTGTCTACACATGATTTGGAGGAATATAAGTATATTTCCAGTGGGTTTTTTTCTGCATCAATATGGTATGGAAGCCAGCCAAGGCTGTAAACTCCCAAAGGTTGAATGGGTTGAGAAACTCAAACTGAAGTGGTCATGCACGTCTTCTCTTCCTGTGAAAATGCCTGTCTGTACAGACCCCCCTCTCTGTAAGGACCCATTTTAGGGGCATTTTCCAGCTTGTTATATGGAGGTTTGAGATTATCAAAGAACCAGAACCAACCATAGCACAAAAATGCATACACACACAGAGACTTACACATACAAACTTTCTCAAACTGTCCTACACACACACACACACACACAGGCATATGCTTTCACATACACACACATGACTCTCTCTCTCTCTCTCAAAAACACATACTCACTGACATTCACATGCACACTCATTTGCACATGCATACGCTTGCTTGCTCTCTCTCTCACACATGTACACACACACTCACTCAAATGCATTCCCATGGACACTCACATGTATATAAACTCTTTCTCACTATAAACACATTTACACATACACTCACTCACCCTCTCTCTTACTAACACTCAGGCACATTCACTTACACTCACATACATTCTCTCTCTCTCTCTCATAAACCCACGCGTGCACCCACACAAATGCACGCATGCACACACACACGCGCATGCACACACACACACGCGTGCACACACACACACACACACCACTTCCTTACCCGCCTCATGATGGCAATGGCTTCTGTGGAGAGGAATCGTGGGTACCGCACTTCTTCATTCACGATGCTGTCAAACACCTCTTCCTCGTCGTCACCAGGGAATGGAGACTGCCAAAACAAAACGCATGATGCATGCATCACACTCCTACATACCCAACAGTAACATGCTGATTTACATTTTATCACATGCATAAATACTCCAAGTAAGATGATTATGCACATGTTAAGTCTCAATAAATGTTTCGGCACTATCACAACTGGAAAAAAAAAATGGAAAAAAAAAGAGAGAAAAGAAAAAAAATCAAGAAGGAAAAATGACAGGACTTTCTATAAACAAATCTAGATCTGAAAATCTTTACAATAACATCTGGAATTAATGACCACTTAGGCTATGCTTTTGCCACATCACATGACTTATTTTATTTCCCAGATTTCTTCACATCACCAAGACTTCTACTGCACTGGACTTCAAGCATATAAACCACTTTTATTCTTTATTCTTACACATACACGCGCGCACGCGCAAACACACATATCCACACACTCACTTCCCCAACCAAAGACTTCTACCACATTGGACTTTAAGCAATTTAACAACATTTTTCACACACACACATATCCACACACACACATCCCCGAACAACGACTTCTACCACACTAGACTGTCAGCAATTTAACCACATTTATTTCATACAAACACACACACATATTCAAACACACACACATATTCAAACACACACACCCAAATCAATGACTTCTACCACACTGGATTTTAACAGTTTAACCACACTTTTTTCACACAAACACATGCACAAACGTATCCACACACCTCACCGATCAATAACTTCTACCACGCTAGACTTTAAGCAGCTTAACCACATTCTTTTAGCACACACATGCACACACAAACATTCACCAACTCACCTCGCCAACCAACATCTCGTAGATGAGCACCCCTAGCCCCCACCAGTCGACGGCGCGGGTGTAGGAGGTCTCGGTGAGCACCTCAGGGGCCAGGAACTCGGGCGTGCCACAGAATGTGCTGGTTCGGTCCCCAAAGCCCATGCACTCCTTGCACAGGCCAAAGTCGGCGATCTTCAGGTAGCCCTCCGCGTCCAGCAACAGGTTGTCCAGCTTCAGGTCTCTGTGTGTGTGTATGCCAGGGGAAATAATAACAACACTAATACTGTCAGGGGAAATAATAATGATAATAATCAGGTAAGAGAAAATAACATAATAATAATAATAAAGATAATAATAATAATAATGTCAGGGGAAATAATATTTATAATAATAATAATGTTTATCAAACCAAATACTAACAGTAATCTATGCACGAACACACACAAAAACATCATGTTCAACGCAACACTCAAAATGCCTAACAAATGTTACAACACCCAAATGATACACAGTAATAATCATAATACCAGTGAAACATTTAGCTAAAATAATCAAAAGTATAATCAAAACAACAACAGTAAAAACATTTAACTCGGATAATTATTATTGTATCATCAGAATAATACTGTTAACTTTTAGCTCTCAACAGAAGCTAAATGAGTAGCTAGCTGTTGGAATAGATACCAACCCCTGGGCAATGTTAGTGTGCGTAACTGTAGAGTGTGCGTGCTTGTATGTGAGTGCATGTGCATGCACACTCAGATGTGTGTGTACACATCTGCATTCACGTGCCTAATGCTGGGAAAGACGAGCAAGACAAAGAGGAGTAAAAAGAGAAAACAGGTAAAACAAAAATCACAATCTGGGGGGAAAGATGAGACACTGGTTAACAAAAAAACACAAAACAAAACAAATTTCAAAGGAGAAAGAAAGGGGTCCCAAACCTAAGTCTAACCTGGAGTCCACCTGATCAGGACAGTGACGGAGTTTCTCAAAACCATTCTCACCTGTAGACAATCTTGTTGTCGTGGAGATACTGCAAGCCCAGCACAACACAGCCAGCGTAGAAGACAGTGCGGGGCTCCGTGAACACATCACTGTGGATATGCATCATCAGGTCTCCGCCACATGCGTACTCCATCACAAAGCACACATGCTCCTGTGAGACACAATGTACTTCATCACAAAACCTGTGACACGCAATGTACTTCATCATCACAAAACCTGTGAGACACAATGTACTTCATCATCACAAAACCTGTGAGACACAATGTACTTCATCACAAAACCTGTGACACACAATGTACTTCATCACAAAACCTGTGAGACACAATGTACTTCATCACAAAACCTGTGACACACAATGTACTTCATCACAAAACCTGTGACACACAATGTACTTCATAACAAAACCTAAGACACACAATGTACTTCATCACAAAACCTGTGACACACAATGTACTTCATCACAAAACCTGTGACACACAATGTACTTCATAACAAAACCTGTGAGACACAATGTACTTCATCACAAAACCTGTGACACACAATGTACTTCATCAAAGGTTTTTTTTTTACTCATCACAAAACCTGTGGCACACAATGTACATCATCACAAAACACACGTGTTCCTGCGACACACAATGTTTTTCATCACAATACACACATGTTCCTGTGACACACAATGTACTCCATTACAAAACACATGTTCCTGTGACACACAATGCACTTCATCACAAAACACACATGTTCCCTAGAGACGCATAAAACAGCATACTCCATCACAAAACACACATATCCCTGTGACAAATAAAAATATGTTCCATCATAAAACACATGCTCCTGTGACACATAAAACAGCGTACTCTATAACAAAACATGTTCCTGTGACACATAAAACAGCATACTCCATTACAAAATACATGTTCCTGTGACACATAAAACAGCGTACTCTATAACAAAACATGTTCCTGTGACACATAAAACAGCGTACTCTATAACAAAACATGTTCCTGTGACACAAAAAACAGCGTACTCCATCACAAAACACATGCTCCTGTGACACATAAAACAGTGTACTCCATTACAAAACATGTTCCTGTGACACAAAAAAACAGCATACTCCATCACAAAACACACATGCACCTTTTGACACTTCAAACAGATAGCAGAGGCCACCAGACAGGGACACAGAAGCTTTGGCATCTCCCTGGATTTCACAACAAATGCCTTAATCAATCTGAACACAAATCTGCAAACCCTCAGCTTATATATATTCACCAGTAACTTAACTCACTCAGTACGGCCAGTCCTCACTTCTCCTCTACACAGACCCCTCGGATGTCCAGTGGGTGTCTGAATGACCCAACCTTTAGCTTCCGTCGTCAGAATTGTGGTATTCTTTGTCAACATTCACCTCTTCAGTATAAGAGCCTTCTGCTTGCGATATTTTGATGATGGTAATTGGGCTGAAACGCTGTTAACGGCGTCTCTTTCGCCGTTCGTATAGAGAGAGTTAATTCAAGCAATAGAAGCAGTGGGGAAAGGGGTAAGAGACAATCTTGACTTGCTACACAAATCACTGCGGGGATTCACTCTAGCCTTGTCCAGAATAACTCCTGGGGTAAATCCCAGTTGGGGTGAGGGGGTGGGGTGTTAACTGGTTTGAGGCTGTCACACAGGTACTGACCATGGTCTGGAAGCAGGCGAACAGGTTGACCAGGAAGGGATGCCTCCTGGTGTTGATCACCTCAAAGATCCGCTTCTCCGACATCAGGCTCTCCACCTCGTCCCGCGCGATGATGTCCCCTTTCTTCAGCGCCTTGATGGCAAAGTACTCGTTGGTCTTGTGATACTGCGTTAACAACACCTGGTGGGAGGGGAAGCACAAGCAAAAGGTTAAGTTATTCGTTGATCTCCTGATACTGTATTAACAACACCTGATGGGGGGGACGCACAAGCAAAAAAGGTATATATATATATAAAAAAAAAAGGTAACATTATTCGCTGGTCTTCTGATGATGTGTTAACAACACCTGGGGGGGATGCACAAGCAAAAGGTAGAGTTATCTGTTGGTCTTCTGATACATATATCTACACAAAAACAACAAAAAACCAAACAACTTGGAAATCCATTTAAGGCACACAAAAAAAACCCCCAAAAACCAAACTGTTATTCTCATCCTCATTCACATCAACAAAAACACACGGAGATATTTTGCTGACTGAATTATTTTCAGCTTAGCTGACATTGCAGTCACAGAAACAAAACAAAACAAAACAAAAAAAGGTTGCTGACCTTTCCAAAGTGACCTCTGCCCAGCACGCTGATTGGTCGGAAATCATCCATAGAACATGGTTGGCCCATGAATCTGGATGCAAAAAACATACACACTTTCATGTCAGCCAATGCGCAGTAAAATAAAAGGTAAGCAGCAACAACAATAAAGAGCGGTAACTCTCTCCATATACATGGCACACAACCTTCATGACAATGCTGCACGTGCAGCTGATTCAGCTAGCACACAGGTAACAAACCAAGAAATTTATTCATTTACAGAAGCTATGAAGTCACTTACTCCTTCATATTCGATTTGATTAAAAAAATGTCAATGCATTTCTTCATGGGTGCCCGATGTTCAAACGCAATCAAATTACACTGAAGCTATTTTTCACTCACAGCTGCACACATGCTCTCACTCTCTCACGCACACGCACGCAAACACACACACACACAAATACACGCAGACTATTCTAACAACAAAACCCAAAACATTACAGCACAGAGGATACATCTTCACAGATGATACATCATTACATATTCTAATTCAGTCAAACATATGAAACTGATGTTATTTTTCGCCAGGACAAATTCCTTCGGTCTCTCCCTCACTCAAACAAATATATGCAGAGCACTTATAAACATACAAACGACAAATGTTCTAACATAAGTTAGACTGAGATTACTTTTCACCAGTCAGCCATACACATGGCAATCCCCCACACCCCACCCCCAACCTCTCTGTGTGTACTTTTTGCTCTATTACTGTTCATTCAAAGCTTTATTGTACTGCATATAAATATTTGTATTTATGTTTTGTGAAAGCGTATGTCAGTTTGATAATGGTACTGTTGTGAATATTTTGGCTCAAACTACTTTTTTTTCTGTCATCTTTCTTTTTATTTTTATTTTTAGCCCAGAGAGCCAGATGTAAATAAGCTTAGTGTACTCTTTCATTTCTTGTCTTAAAATAAAATTTCATTTGTCCATTTGTTCCTTCTCTCATTCACACACACACACAAGCACACACACACACACACACACACACACACACACACACACAGAGTCTGCACAAAAGACTTACAGGGAACCTGGAGGAGAGGGAGGCTTAGGAGCAGGGCGTGTTTTCTCAGAGGGCGGGGGGACTGAGGGCATCTGTGGAGGGGGCACAGAGGGGAGGGGTGGCGTTTCCTCTTGCCTCGGAACTGGAGGTGCCGCTTTTTCAAAACTGGAACGTGTGGGTCTGGGGGGAGGGGTGGTGTCCGACAGCTTGATATGGGTGTCATTGAGGTCAAGGTTGATGGAAGTGTTTGGCGTTAACAGCTCTTCTGGCAAGAAGTCAAAGTTGGAAAGAGCCTGCTGCAAATGGGAAAGGTTCAGAATAAAACTAGATTATTATTGCCATTTTTCACAAATTTCTTTTAAATAAGATATTCATGTACGTATGTACACACATATTTAATGTTCTGTCATATACTGGTAACAAATTGAGGAATGAAAGAGATGAAATCCAGGAGAATGGAGAGAGAGGGAGAGAGAGGTAAAGACTGATCAAAATGAGAAAGAGTTGGATCGTAACATCACACCTCTCCAACTCAAACCAAACAAAGACAACACCCCCCTGAGATGAAACAGTGGAATCATACCTTCACACCTATCCAAAAAACAACAACAAACAAACAAAAACAACAACACACACACACACATACAAAACAAAGACAAACACTCCCCTCCCACCCCCACACACATACAAACAAATCACAACATGCACACACATTACAACGCACACTGTCACTAACAAACAACACAGTAACAGTAACTCCTAAAAAAACAAAAATGCAAATAACCATGCAAAAAACACAATGTTTCTTTCCTTTCACCCTTGTTTGTTGCAGGGAGGACAATACCAAGGAGGAAACGGATGAAATGGTCACCATTTTAAATAAATGAATGTGAACGAAATCAAGTTAAAAAAAAACAAGAACAATTAAACACAAATAATTCAAAGATAGAAAGTCAGCAGCTCATAAAATCACATTTTTTATAATCAGAGTATTTATGCATGTCATACACAAAAAGGACAGCGATACTTTACACACAGCCAACTCAACTTACACAGAACAGCATAATCAGCCCCTTCAAGAACAAGGACGACCCATTCCTCACAGCGACACTTGTTCCTTCACACGCCCCTTTCAATGAGCCACCAATACACAGAAGACTGCTACCCGCTCCTCTCGTTCACTGGGCACTAACTAGCATTTCAAAACCATCCATCCTCAAAGCAGCCAGTGAAGAGAAATCCCCTCAATTTTCCTTCAACAAATGAAACCAGTTCACCACCTAATTTTTTTTTTTTTTTTTTTTCCTTTTTAATTCGTCCACATTTCCAGCAAACAAAGACAGTCCGCTGCATCAATGAAAGAAAACACAAACTATCCTTCAACAAGAGACTGGTGACTGTGCTGTGTGCATGAACACAGTCACAAACTTCCAAACCTTAACCTGTCCGATTCCTATTCTCTACAGAAATCATTATTATAATCAGCCAGCCCCTAAAACACCACCTCTGCCACTGAAACAGGCACTAAAACATCATCATCCTAATGAATATTGATTGATGTCCACACTGATCACACACACACAGTTGCAAACAGCAATGCTCCCCCCCTGCCACCAGCACCAGCAGATCAGGCCCAGTGTCATGAAGTGGGGGTGGGAGTGGGGGAGTCATGGAGGGGGGGAAGGTGGATGGGTTGTCAGGGAGGTTGGAGGGGGCGGGGGCTCGGAGGCAGATATTGATGGATTACCACCACAACAACACACAGGACAAATGCTGACTGGCAGGCTGCCCTCAGGACAGGCATTTGCACTGCACGGACGACAAGGTGTTGCAGATCAATACCCCTGAGTGTGCGTGTGTGGTGGGGTGTGCGTGTGTGCATGAATATTTCATGCCCTACTTACCTGTACATGGGTGTAGTTAAAACACTGAGGTCATCTCTCTCTGCCCACTGTGTTTTCATTGTCAATACGATCAGTCTGAACTGATATGTGTGTTTTCATTATCAATACAATGATACATTGATTGATGTGTTTTTTGTTGGTTTTTTTGTGTGTGTGTGTGTGCGCGCGCATGCACACATGCATGTACATATGCATGCATGTGTCTGTGTGCATGCATATGAATATGCATGGGTGTATGCATATTTGCAGTCTTGAAATTTGTGTGGATCTGCACATATTTGAGAATGGTATGCTGTTAGTGTTATCAACATGCATGTGTGTTATCTACCTCTGTGTAGACAATATATGTGTGAAAAGGTGTGTACCTGTGAAGAGAATGTATGTGTATGGATGTGTGTATGATATTCATTCACGTCCGGCTATGACCACCAGAACAGCAGAGAAGGTACTTGCTGTCCTGACTATCAGGGCTAAAATTTGATTATAGTGGAGAGTGTCTTGCCCAAGTTACATCCCCAATCTCCTGGTTGGTGCTGGGATGGTTCATAAAAGCCATCTTGCCCTCAAGGCTGCTGCACTGAGAGCCAGTGTAATCTTGCCTCCTTATTTCAATGTCCTCCACAAAAGACCTAGCTGTAAATGACTTCCCATTGCAGTGGAGAAACCACTGATCATACAAATTTAAATTTGTTGTTGGATGTATACATGTGCAGGAAATATATCACTGTAATTATGTACTTGTGTTGAGAATGTATGAGTGTATGGATGCGTGCAAGTGTAGAGAATTTATAAGTGTATGGCCATGTACATGTGTAGAGAGTGTACAAGCATATGAATGTGTATATGTGCAGAAAAAATCATCAGCCTGAAGAGAATGTATGAATGTGTAGCTAAGTACCTATGTGGATGATGTATGTTTGTCACTGTACATACGTAGGGAATGTATGTGTACGAATGTGTACCTGTGTAAAGAATGCATGTGTGTGGATGTATACCTTTGCGGAGAATGCATGTAAATGCATTATTATACATGTACAAGTATACAAAACTGTCCATATGTATGTGCCTGAGTTACATAACAAGATGTACGGTCTGAAGTCATTTTCCTTCTTTTCCGTATATGTGTGAATTATCTTTTTTAAATACTGCCTATACGCAAATTAATGTTCACAGTAAGATGATTGTTTGATTAAGTGTCTACACATAAGCATTTTCCCCATGCATGACCAATAACTTTTTACTGGATGTTAAAAGTACCTGAGAGCCTCAGAGTTGGTTGGGTTGTTTTTGACACCTCATACTCAGGTCAATGTCCCCATATCCCACAACCCACCCCCCTTTATTATTTTTTTTTATATAAAAAATAAAGGCACACGCTAAAGGATGAACCAAAAATATAATCTGATCAACTGCACGTCACAGTTCTAGTGCACAACAGATTATGGTTGGAGTCTTTGGAAACGTAAATATTCAGATTATATTTACTGTGCACATGTATGCATTTCATTTTGTGTAGATATGCGTGTACACAAGCGGTGTTTGTGACCGAGAGATGAATAGGGTACAGAGATGACCACTGATGAGAAAGGGAGAGAGAGAGGGAGAACAAGAGAGAGAGGAGAGAGAGCAAGAGAGAGACAGACAGTGAACAGAAAAAGTTGTGCATGTAACCATGTTCTTGCATCATGGATGAGCTGGTTTGCAAACATGCATCTGTTTGAAAACATGGACATGTATGAAAGTATGTGTGCACATATCATATATATATATATATATATGTATATGTATATATATGCAAGCTAATGTGCATTATATGCAAGTGCAAGAGTGTGTTATGTACATGTGTGTATGTGTATATGTACTCAGACTTAAGATTTTCACTCGTGTATGTGATATCTAAAACTGGAGTAGCTCTAATAAATGGAGAGAGAGAGAGAGAGGGAGGGGGGGGGGGTGCTTGTGTGCATGTGTGAGTGCGTGAGAAAGAACACACAAATGCATATAAAAATTTAAACTGAGCTCCATTCACCTGGTGCACAGACCCACACCAAAAGAGAGTGCCTCTTTGTTGTTGCTGAGAATGATTTGTGCTTTTTCCCCCTCCAGAAAGACCAAACACTTCTAATAATCAATAGAGCACAAAGCAAAAAAAGCTGGCTGTCTTCTCCTTGAGTCAACATTCCCTTGCAAAATGGCTGCACAGATTCCACCACATTTTTCCTGTTGTTATGGATGTACACTATCATCTACAGGTATTATCATTTTACCTCTCTTTCATGAGCAGCAACCCAAACATAAATCCATGAGGTAAAAATATATATTTAACAGTAAAAACAGGTAAGAGCATTCAGAACATCTCTCAGTGTGACTTTCTGGTGGACATTTTTCACTGTTGTCAATGCTTTTCTGGGAAGGACAATGAGGGTGGTGCACTATCATTAACCAGCAGTTGTAACTTTGCCAGGGAGCATGTGTAGAAAAGATATTATGCTTGTGTGGGGAATGTGTAAGCAGGCCGACTTACAAGACTGGTTCTGAGCAAGGTATGATGCATGCAACAACAGGCCAATGAAACCTTTTGGCTCAGGAGTCTGACTTTGACCTCAAAGTAATGTATTTTGTGATTGGTTAAAAATGCAAAGTTTTATTGCATGGATCTGCACCAGTGCAGTTGGTCATTGGCTGATTACCTGAAGCTAATTACTCTAATTTAGATCATTTTCATGCCTCAAGTTTGACTAAAACCCAGCTTGGTTGCCAAAGAGCACCTCAGCTTAACTCAGTACGGCCAGTCCTCTCTTCTCCTCTACACAGACCCCTCGGATGTCCAGTGGGTGTCTGAATGACCCAACCTTTAGCTTCCGTCATCAGAATTGTGGTATTCTTTGTCAACATTCACGTCTTCAGTATAAGAGCCTTCCGCTTGCAATATTTTGATGATGGTAACTGGGGTGAAACGCTGTTAACGTCGTCTCTTTCGCCGTTCGTATGGAGAGAGTTAATCAAGTAAATGGGAAGCTGATCTGAATAAAACGTACAGACAAAACTTGCCCTGTATGGACATCACTTGGTCATTTTTTGTAAAAGGTGTTTCAATGTGAACATTAACTACTCTTTCAGCTCATACCATCAGGAAGAAACCCAACTCAAACAGAAAAACAACAACTAATTCTACTTACACAAGACAAAAGGAAGACATCTGACTTACACAAGACAAGAAAGAAGACATCTCCATGTACAGTCTGCCACAAATAATCCCCACCAGTTTTAGCCACAGTTTTGCGAAAAGGGATTCATGTACACAAAACTTTTGCCATGGAAATAGTTAACAAGCAACCAACAATATTTCCCAAAGCACACACACACACACACACACACACACACAAAGAGAAACACAAATACAACCACATTCATCTTCAACAATAAGCTAACGACAGCAACAACACTCATGCCTTCTTCTTCTGAGCCAAGATAAGATAAAAAAATAAAAAAATAAAATAAAATAAAATTTAAAAAAACGTACAAAAAAGGGGGTGGGGGCGTAGGGGTAGGGGGTGGAGTGGAGGGTAAACTGAGAAGACTGACAGCAGAAAGGAACAGAAGGTCAGAAATGAAACACACACTTGTGAACAACAAGGGAGCCAGGGGAAAAGTTCATCAACAAATGAAGAAAACAGAGATAGACGTCAGACTGACAGAAAGAAGAAAAGAAACAGTACACTGATTACACAATGACAGAAAGAAGAAGAAAAGGAACAGTACGCTGATTACACAATGACAGAAAGAAGAAGAAAAGGAACAGTACACTGATTACACAATGACAGAAAGAAGAAAAGAAACAGTACACTGATTACACAATGACAGAAAGAAGAAGAAAAGGAACAGTACGCTGATTACACAATGACAGAAAGAAGAAGAAAAGGAACAGTACGCTGATTACACAATGACAGAAAGAAGAAGAAAAGTAACAGTACGCTGATTACACAATGACAGAAAGAAGAAGAAAAGAAACAGTACACGATTACACAATGACAGAAAGAAGAAGAAAAGGAACAGTACACTGATTACACAATGACAGAAAGAAGAAGAAAAGAAACAGTACACGATTACACATTGACAGAAAGAAGAAGAAAAGGAACAGTACACTGATTACACAATGACAGAAAGAAGAAGAAAAGGAACAGTACACTGACTACACAATGACAGAAAGAAGAAGAAAAGGAACAGTACACTGATTACACAATGACAGAAAGAAGAAGAAAAGGAACAGTACACTGATTACACAATGACAGAAAGAAGAAGAAAAGGACCAGTACGCTGATTACACAATGACAGAAAGAAGAAGAAAAGGAACAGTACACTGATTACACAATGACAGAAAGAAGAAGAAAAAGACCAGTACGCTGATTACACAATGACAGAAAGAAGAAGAAAAGAAACAGTACACGATTACACAATGACAGAAAGAAGAAGAAAAGGACCAGTACGCTGATTACACAATGACAGAAAGAAGAAGAAAAGAAACAGTACACTGATTACACAATGACAGAAAGAAGAAGAAAAGGACCATAATAACACAGACAACAGAACCGCAGAAAAAGAAAAGGACCATAACAACACATAATAGAATGACAAAAAGAAGATAAGGAACAATACACAGACAATGGAACGACAGAAGGAACAAAAACAGCAGAAAAGGATGATGGTGATGATGGAACGACGGCAAAAAAATGAAGACAACCAAACAGGAAAAGAACAATAAAGAATGACAGAAACAACAATAACAAGAAAGGCAAACAACAATGAGAATGACCATAAACCCATGACAGAAAGAAAGAAGACATCCAATCTGAGGAAGATGACAAATGACAAACATGGCTGAACAGACGGAACAACAGATACACCAAGGGCTCCTGACAGAAAGGAGATGAAACCACACACACAAAAATAAACAGAATGACTGAAACAAGGAAGACAGGAAATGAATGAATGATCCAGGGACAGAAGACAATTAAGTGTAGTGATGCGCTCTCCCTGGGGAGAGCAGCCCGGAATTTCACACAGAGAAATCTGTTGTGACAAACAAGAAAAACACAATACAATACAATACAATACACACACCTGATACCTAGACATAGTGGTAGTGATGGCCTAGAGGTAACGCGTCCGCTTAGGAAGCGAGAGAATCTGAGTGCACTGGTTCGAATCACGGCTCAGCCGCGAATATTTTCTCCACCTCCACTAGACCTTGAGTGGTGGTCTGGACGCTAGTCATTCAGATCAGACGATAAACCGAGGTCCCGTGTGCAGCATGCACTTAGCGCACATAAAAGAACCCATGGCAACAAAAGGGTTGTTCCTGTCAAAATTCTGTAGAAAATCCACTTTGATAGGAAAAACAAATAAAACCGCATGCAGGAAAAAATACAAAACAAGAGAGGCAAGGCCTTCAAGACTCACTTGTGATACACTTAAAAAAAAAAAAATCTAATCGTTAAAATGTGTTCTGTATTTGTTATTATAAAGCTTCAGGTTAAAAGAAAAAGAAAAAAGAAAAAAAAGTCCTAACGGCAGATTCGAACCCCGCGTGTTCGGGTGAGAAGAAACTGTCTTACCCATTACACTATAGTGGCTCATTAGCTGACGTTAAAAAATATAACATTTAAACATGCTTTTTTAAAGGGCGACAAATCAATTGCGGTATTCACAGTGAGAACGCTGTTTAAATCATATTATTCTGATGTATCTTGGGCATTCAAAAATCTTTAAGGGCAATTAAAAATTCTTTTTAAGTCCACGGTAAAGTAGACGTGGCTATCGCCTCAATCACACTGCAACATTTAGCCGTTTTCTCTGGATCTAAATAGATGTACAAGTTTAGTTACACCCGGTCGACACAGTCGATTCAATTTCTCTTTTATGTTCATTCTAGTTTTTATAGTTTTAAAGTTGATATGAAAATTGAGTATTTTGTTAAACTAATAACATGTACAGCCAAGTACAAGTACTTCTAAACGTCGTATGGAGTGAAAAGGACTTATTTTGAGAAAAGTCAAAACTGGAAATTTTTACGTTTCATCAATTCAAGGGTATTAACTCTCATGGTTTATTAAACTGTGAATTCCGAATGATTCTGTGGATATTTTTATGGCATAATCCAGTAAATGATGAGGTGTTCACAAATCTTTCTCTGAATAAATATTTAATGGTCTCCTTCTCCAACTTTCCATCACATGTTATCGTGTATTGTCGATTTAATATAGGATTGAACGGGCAGGTCAACAACTTGAAACAAAATGGCGTCGTTTGCGTTCGCGAAGAATATGAGCACACGCTTTGAATAGGTATAAATATGTGTACGCAACTGATTTTTGCCCATGACCTTCAGGGCTCAGCCAACAGATCTATAAGTCCACTCGTCGTATTGATTTTAGTATTTTCCGAAAAAGACCACTTGGGCGAATGAACATAGTGAAAGCCCTGTACACGGAGAGTAAAACACACAAGGTTTTTATGTACTGAGTATAATTTCAAAATGTAATGTTTAAGATGAGAAAGATCAGTTTAAAGCAAATTAAGCCCTCTAGCATTAATTACAGATTAATTTCTCTTTTTTACTATCTGCACCAAAGACATGCAAAATAAATATAACTTCCATGCTTAGCAAAAGAAGTTCCTGTTTGAACAAAAAATGATAAAAATGACTGCTCTTGTTGTTGTGTCAGAATATCAGATCAAAGTGCCAAGTTTAGAGAATAAAAAAAATATAACAGTAAATTCAGTTTGTAAAAAATCTGGCTTCTTTTTCAATTTTTTTCCCCAGGTTCAATATTGTTTTAAACAAGATGACTGGAAAGAACTGAATTTTTCCTATTTTTATGCCAAATTTGGTGTCAACTGACAAAGTATTTGCAGAGAAAATGGTAATGTTAAAGTTTACCACGGACACACAGACACACACAGACAACTGAACACCGGGTTAAAACACAGACTCACTTTGTTTACACAAGTGAGTCAAAAATGGGTGGCGCTGTAGTGTAGCGACGCACTCTCCCTGGGGAGAGCAGCCCGAATTTCACACAGAGAAATCTGTTGTGGTAAAAAGCAATACAAACACAAATACAAGTACCTGAATTTCTTGTTCCTGGGCGGGGCCTTTTTTCTCTGGGGATACCTCGGCCTCAGGTCTGTAGGGTCTGCCGGGTGGGGTGGGGGGCCGGAAGCTCATCTCGGTGATGGATGGTCCCCGGTCGGCGGACATGATACCTAGACACAGGCACACTGCCATGTCACCGGGTCAAAACGGCAGCACCATGGCTGTGTTGTGAGCATGTTTTTTGTTTTGTTTGCACAGGATGTGTGGAGACTTTTTGAGGGCTTTGTCTGTACGCCTTGAGTAGGATTCCGTGGAATGGTATGATTGATTGAGAGGGATGATGAATGTGTGTGTGTGTGTGTGTGTGTGTGTGTGTGTGTGTGTGTGTGTGTGTGTGTGTGTGTATTTTGAAAAGTGTGCATGGGTGTATACATGATTGGGTATGCAGGTGGGGGAGGCACATCTATGTGTATGTACCGATGGTGTGTGTGTGTGTGTGTGTGTGTGTGTGTGTCCACACACACACATGCAAGTGTGAGCATGCACTGGAGGAAGAACTTTTCTTCATGATCAAGCAAACATAGAAAAATCAACAACTCAAGACAATGAGGAACACTCGCTCTCACTCTATCCCCAAATTCCATGCAAAAAATCATATACACACAAATACACAACACACACACACACACACACGCACACACACTTTCACTGTATTCACACACACAAACTTCATACCACAACCACTGCCAACACATACACATATTTGCTATCACACACACACTTGAGCACATATGCAAGCTGACAGAAGCCACTCACCAGGTGATGTGATCTTTTCAGGGGGGACAGTGATGTCAGCGTCAGTGCCGTTCTGAGGCATTGCTCGTTTCATCAGACGACCCCAGGTTGCCACGTTGATGTTCATCTGGTTGGGGCGTAAAAAGTTCTTTCCTGCAATTGTACATCAAAGTTACTGATAAGATGATGTGCTTGTAGACACATGTCTTAAGAAAAAAATCATTATCATTTTGTGATAAGAATAGGCAAAATGACAGGAAGGAAAAAAAAGCAAGAGATGCTCTGCAGACAGCTGTTTCAAGATGGTATATTTCTATTCTGTCGATTGTTCTTCTCTTAGCTCTTTCTACACTGAGGTGCAGAAACATGTTTCCTGACTTTTATTTCTGGTCTGTCAATTACAATTCTGTTTCTTGTTTACTTACATTTTCCCTTATGTCAGTGATGAATCAACCTTTTATGTCAATGAAGAATCAACTGAAGAACAGATTCAGTGGAATCAGATATGAAACAAAACAAAAAACAACCCCCCGCAGTACTTGTAATGCACTGACAGCACAAAAGCCTGGGAAGTGGGGTAAGTGTCGGGGGGGGGGGGGGGGGGGGTAGGCATGCCAAGGGAGAGAATGCATTAAAGCATCTGTGCTTTATCCTCACACCCCACTCCACAAATTATAAACACAACTCATAAACATACAACTAATCTAGCAAACATACAAAAAAAGTACTTAAAAAAAAAATATATATATATATATAAACCTTCTGCTCAGATCACTTTCTCCTAACACTCCAATCCTTCTTCCACATTACCTTTATGTTTGGGGAAGATTTTTCTCTGACGCTGCAGTTTAGGTTTCCGTGATAATGTGGGGTTCAAAAATGTAATCTGAAAACAGCAAACACATACTTCTTTAGAACACCAGCACTTTTAATAAAAGAAGGAAGAGAGAAAAAAAGAGGAAAAGGGGGCAGGAGAGAGAGAGAGAGAGAGAGAGAGAGAGAGAGAGTGCACCCACTTCCACACATTTCTGAACCCACTTCCATACACAATTTGTACACACTTTCTCACACACACATGTACACACACTTTCTCACATACATAATTATTTTTGCACACACTTCAACACACACACACACACACACACAACCACCACCACAATTCACACGCACACACAAAAACCACCACCATCATTCACACACACACACACACACACACACACACACACACACACAAACTACCACCACCATTAACACACACCAACTTTCATACACACACACGCCACCACCTCAACCATTCAAACACACACACACACAAACCACAACCACCATTAACACACACAAACCTTCACAAAACCACACCACCACCACAACCATTCACACACACACAAACCTTCATACACACACACCTCCACCACAACCATTCACATACACACAAATCTTCATACACACACACACACCACCACCACCACCATTTACATACACAACAACCTTCATACACACACGTCACCACCACAACCATTAACATACACACAAACCTTCATACACACATACCACCACCACTACCATTCACACACACACACTATCACCACAACCATTCACACACACACAAACCTTCAAACACACACACCACCACAACCATTCACATACATACAAGCCTTCATACACACAAACACCACCACAACCATTCACACACACACAAACCTTCATACACACACACCACCACCACAACCACTCACACACACAAACCTTCAAACACACACACCACCACCACAACCATTCACATACATACACGCCTTCATACACACACACACCACCACAACCATTCACACACACACAAACCTTCAAACACACACACCACCACCACAACCATTCACATACATATACGCCTTCATACACACACACACCACCACAACCATTCACACACACACAAACCTTCATACACACACACCACCACCATAACCATTCACACACAGACAAACTTTCATACACACACACACACCACCACCACCATAACCAGTCACACATACACAAACCTTCATACGCACACACCTCCACCACAACCATTCACACACACACAAACCTTCATACACACACACGCCACCACCACAACCATTCACATACACACAAGCCTTCATACAAACATGCCACCACCACAATCATTCACACACACACACACACACACACACACACACACACACCAACCCACACACACACACGTATACAGACCTCAGCAAACAGAATGCCCTGGGGCTCCATGTGGACAGTGATGCCGTGCCGCTGGTTGTCCAGGAAGTCCTCCAGACGAAGGAACTTGGTGGCACACATCTGCCGCCAGTCACGCCAGTACACAGACACCTCCAGCTCTCGTGACTGGACACAGTGGGAGAATCAGGTCAGTGTCTGTGCAGTGTTTGTGAGCTTTAAAAGTCCGTTTCTGAGCTTGAGGAGGATGCTGTCAGTGGTTGTGAGCTTGAGAATGTTGTCTGTGTTTCGTGCTTGTGAGTGTTTGTGTGTGTGCTTGTGACTAATGTGGCGAGTGTTTGTGAGCTTGAGAATCATGTCAGTGTTTGTCAGCTTGAGAACTGTGTTGGTTTGTCTTTATGAGTGTAAATCTGTGTGTTTGTGAGTGTTTGTGTGTGTGCTTGTGACTAATGTGGCGAGTGTTTGTGAGCTTGAGAATCATGTCAGTGTTTGTGAGCTTGAGAACTGTGTCGGTTTGTCTTTAACAGTGTAAGTCTTTGTGTTTGCGAGTGTCAGTGTTTGTACTTGTGACAAATGTGGTGAGTGTTTGTGAACCTGAGAATCATGTCAGTGTTTGTGACCTTGAGAACTGTGTCGGTTTGCGCATTATGAGTGTCAGTCTTTGTGTTTGTGAATGTCAGTGTTTGTACAGGTTTGTGACTAATGTGGTGAGTGTTTGTGAGCTTGAGAATCATGTGTGTTTTGTGAGCTTGAGAACTGTGTTAGTTTGTGTTTATGAGTGTCAGTATTTGTGTTTGTGAGTGTCACTGTTTGTGATTAATCTGAGTGTTTGTGAGATTGAGAATCATATCAGTGTTTGTAAGCTTGAGAACTGTGTCAGTTTGTGTATTATGAGTGTCACTTTTTGTGTTTGTGAGTGTCAGTGTTTGTACAGGTTTGTGACTAATGTGAGTGTTTGTGAGCTTGAGAATCATATCAGTGTTTGTGACCTTGAGAACTGTGTCAGTTTGTGTATTATGAGCAGAAGTCTGTATGTTTGTGAGTGTCAAGTGTTTGTACATGTGACTAATGTGGCGAGTATTTGTGAGCTTGAGAATCATGTCAGTGTTTTGTGAGCTTGAGAGTTGTTTTCTGTTTACTGTGTACATTGCGCTGATCATCTATTTTTCAGAGACATCCAACTCCTCTTAACTCTTTTTTTAATTTTTTTTTTTAATAATAGTACCATGCATTCCCAACTGATCACACCCACATGTACCCCATAAAGGGGTACATACCCTGTCCAGACACATTACCCCCCCCCCCCCCCCCCAACAACCTCCACTCAACCATCCCATATACCCATAAATCCACAAAACCATTAATACCCAAGCAACTACCCAAAGTACACCCCACAGACAAGAAGGGGTACCCTATCCAGATATGCACACACACTCCACACACCCCCATTAAGCATCCCGCAAAAACCAGATACACATGCAACGCACAAAGTGGTCACACACACCCATGAACCATTCAACACATTCATAATACTCCACACACCCAGTATACCCCCACCCCCCTCACCAACCACTTTCCCTCTGCACACCTCACAGACAAGGTGGTCACAACACACCCATGAAGCATCCAACACACCCAAATACACCCCTTTCACTAACTACTTTCCCCCCTACACACAAGACCATCACATCTGGGAACCATCCAACACAGTCAATCGCACACACCCCCAATACTCCCCCCTTCATTCACCACATTCCCCTCCCCCTACACACCCCACAGACGAGAGCGTCACACACACCCAGGAACCATCCAACACAGCCCTAATCCCACACACCCCCAATACTCCCCCCTTCATTCACCACATTCCCCTCCCCCTACACACCCCACAGACGAGAGCGTCACACACTCCCAGGAACCATCCAACACAGCCCTAATCCCACACCCCCCCAATACTCCCCCCTTCATTCACCACATTCCCCTCCCCCTACACACCCCACAGACGAGAGCGTCACACACTCCCAGGAACCATCCAACACAGCCCTAATCCCACACCCCCCCAATACTCCCCCCTTCATTCACCACATTCCCCTCCCCCTACACACCCCACAGACGAGAGCGTCACACACACCCAGGAACCATCCAACACAGTCAATCGCACACACCCCCAATACTCCCCCTTCATTTACCACATTCCCCTCCCCCTATACACCCCACAGACGAGAGCGTCACACACTCCCAGGAACCATCCAACACAGCCCTAATCCCACACACCCCCAATACTCCCCCTTCATTCACCACATTCCCCTCCCCCTACACACCCCACAGACAAGGGCATCACACACACCCAGGAACCATCCAACACAGCCCTAATCCCACACACCCCCAATACTCCCCCTTCATTCACCACATTCCCCTCCCCCTACACACCCCACAGACAAGGGCATCACACACACCCAGGAACCATCCAACACAGCCCTAATCCCACACACCCCCAATACTCCCCCTTCATTCACCACATTCCCCTCCCCCTACACACCCCACAGACGAGGGGGTCACATATACCCGGGCACCATCCAACACACCCATAATTCCCCCCCCCCCCCCCCCCCCCAACCGCTCCCCACACACACCCATCCGCTCTCCCCCCTACACACGCTACAGATACAGTCAGTCACAACACACCCAGGAACCATCCAACACACCCAATATACCCCCACACCCCACAGACAAGGATGTCACACCAATACACCCCCCCCCCCCCCCCCCCCACCCACCCCCCAACGACACCCCAGAAACAAAGAGAGTACATACCCTGTCCAGGTCGATGGAGCTGCGGTGGTCCCAGCACTGCTGACTGTTGGGTTTCCAGGAGGTCTGCACCACTTGCTGGTTGTCCAGGCGTAGCACTGCCATCACCTCGTCTGTCAACAGGCGAATGCACCCTGACTCTCTCCATCAGTGACACGCTTGGGGGAATTTGTGGTGTGTTTGTTTTCATGTTGATATCTATCTATTTCATTACCAATACTTATCTGTTAACTTTATTATATTTATAAACTATTTCATACGTAGCACTGCCATCACCTCGTCTGTCAACAGGCGAATGCACCCTGACTCTCTCCATCAGTGACACGCTTGGGGGAATTTGTGGTGTGTTTGTTTTCATGTTGATATCTATCTATTTCATTACTGATTCTTATCTATTTATCTTATCATATTTATTTAATATTTTTCATACTCAGCACTGCCATCATCTCGTCTGTCAACAGGCAAATGCACGCTGACCATCTCCGTCAGTAACACGCTTTGGGGGGAATTTGTGGTGTGTTGTTTTAATGTGTACATATCTATTTCATAACTGATACTTATTAATTCTATCATTGATATCTAGCACTGCCATCACCTCATCTGTCAACAGGCGAACGCAACATGACTCTCTCTCCATCAATAAAACACTTTGGGAGAATTTGTCGAGTGTTGTTATAATGTTCATATTTACCTATTAGATTACTGAAATTTATACATTTCTTTAATCATTTCATACATAGCAATGCCATCACCTTGTCTTTCAACAGGCGAACGCACCCCGACTCTCTGTCAGTAACACACTTCAGGGAATCTGTGGTGTGTTGTTTTAATGTGTACATTTATCCATTTTATTACTGATATTTATTTATACTCTATCACTGATATCTAGCACTAACATCATCTCGTCTGTCCACAGGCAAATGGACCCTGACTTCTCTCCGTCAGTAACACGATTCGGGGAATTTTTGGTATGGTGTTTCACTGTTCATATATCTAAGTATCACTGATACTTACTTATTTCATTATTGATATTCAGCATCGCCATCACCTCGTCTGTCAACGGGCAAATGCACCCTGACTCTGTCAGTAACATGGTTGGCGGAATTTGAGGTGTGTGTTTTAAAATCTAATAAACTATTTCATTATAGATATGAGGAGTTTGTATTATACTACAGTTTGGTTAAATATACTTATCATGTCAAACTGATGCAAACCAGGCCTATCTGTTTGCTCTTCTCGGCCAAAATTTATCGCAGCAACTCAGTGATACGATTTCTCGCTATCAGACCGCCGTCTGCTAGCCAGTGAAATGCCGTTTCCGGCAGGAGGTAAACAATCATTCCAATGGCCAGCAAAGAAACATCCCATGTGAAGCACGGCAAGAACCTTGAGGACGGATGGGTGGGCATTTGGGTTTGACATGGTAAGCATATTTAACCGAAGTGGGAGTATAATACAAACTCCTCATTTTGGTGTCGTATACTGTACCATGTCAAACCGATGCAGAATTCAAAGCAAATGGAGGAGATCATTGCCTTCTGGTTCACATGGGGAGCCCTTGTAACTGTGACAGCCGAGTTAGCCGCGACAAAGGATACTCGTAAGAACCATATGCCATGAGCAGACAGACTTCCCTGAGGAGGAAATCGATGAAGGAAATCTCTGAATGGTAAAAGGCCACCTGCAAATCCTGGCAAAGAGGCACAGAGTGCTGAAAGGTGGCTGAAGTGGCAATAGCGTGAGCCTCCTGAGCTCTCAGAATCCAGCATTAACAGAATAGACAATGCCTAAGGTTCCGATGTGTAGGCGTTCCGACCTGGGTTCGACCATCTAGGGCAGGATCAGGAAGTAAGGAAAAGCATAAGCGGTCAGCTTGCTCCAGTTCAGAGAAAAAACATTTGCTGCCCAAGCCAGAAACCAGTGTGACGGGAATCAGGGGTCTTCGACAGACCTGTGGTAAAGAGAACCCCCTTCTGTGGAGACAATAACCCCACACCCCTTTCAGGTTGTCCTTGTGTAGGGTCCACCAAGTGGAGAATGCTCTTGAACCTGCTGCGAGCGCCTGCCTAGGTTGGTACTACCCCTATGTGTCTTGCTGAAAGCTCAATGTCTTGTAGCACCAGCAAAGGAGAGCCTTGGACCATCACTTGAGAATATCCAAGCCCCCCGAGACCCCCCACTTTTTTTTTATGTCCACGTACACAACAGTAGTATTGTCCGTAAATGCATGAATATTCTGGATGGCTTTCTCTCATGTGGGGTGGAGACAAGCCCAGTGAACAGCTGCAAGTTCCAGAAGAGTGAAGATTCACTTGGCTCCCGTGACGACCCAATCAAGGCTGCAAGGAGCCCAAGTGGGCTCTCCATTATTTGTGAGAATGCATCTTTAAGAGTGCCCCTTGAAGTATGGTGTCAGTGGGACCCCTGAGCCAGAAGGGGGAGGGTGCTAGATAAGCCATTGCTGATGTATTTCCAGGAACCAATCTCCCAGATGTGCATGACCCTGGGCTAAGCCCTCTGAGACTTGTCTCTGTGCACCATGAACTGAACACTGAAACCCCTGACCGACTGATATGGACTGTATGGCAAATGCCTTCCTGAAGAAGTCAGAGGACTGGCTTAGGGAGAGAGAACAATTTCCCTGTTGTTGTGACAATCCCTGTTGTGTGCACAGCTCAGAAATCTGGATGTGAATTGTACACAGGGCCTGCGACTGTGCCAAGTGGAGTCAGTTGAGTTGGTACATACCCAGAGGAACTGAACTTTGAACTGAACCTGGAAACCCATGCCAGCCCTACCGTCGGCAGAGGATGAGGTGCAATGCATCAGTTTGACAAGGTACAGTATACGACACCAAAATGAGGAGTTTGTTTATTTTACTAATTTTATTATTGACACATAAGTAGCATCTATTTTCTGTCAGAGACCAAACACTTAGCGCTTTACTGACAGTCATTAGAAACATGCTTTTCGTGGTTTATAGTGAATGTGTGTGTGTGTTAATTTACCAGTAAATGAACATTACTGATCCTTATATAGTGCCTATCTTCAGTCAGAGATGTTTGCTATAGCAAATGCACCCTCTCAGTCAGTGATATGCTTTTGGTGATTTGTGGTCTTAAGGATTTTCTTTTTTTTCTTTCTTTTATATATATATATATATATATATATATATATATATATATATATAATAATTACATATCATTCAATGTGAATAACTATGTTGCATTTTCTGTCAGCTGACAAAACCCTTCAGGAAAAAAAGTAATAACCATGAACACAGAGATCACATTTCATTCACTCCTGATTTACACATTTTTTTGCTGCCCAATCACCTACACCATTTCAGTGGCATCACTCCCATGCCGCTCATTCCAAGTCCCCATTGAAAAGCCACACACAGGTTCATCTGTAGCAGCACCAGAATTGGCAGTCCACATGGAGACTATCAATGTCTGTTTGCCACGAGGTCACACAACAGATGAGATCCTGCACTGCTGCTGGCTCACTTCGGTGGTGTTCAGTAGCGCCTGTTTTTATTTAACATATTTTAGACACCACCTACAAAGTCCCCTAATTATGACAATAACTGCTTAGTTGCAGAGCCAGAATGAGTGAGCATTCCCTCCAGATCAGAGACCATCACCATGTCCCTCTGACGACAGTCCCCCATGAAATACAAAGAGCTTGACAGGACTCATCATTTACATGGAAGGGGAGGGGGACTGAAACTGAGGTCACTATGAGAGCAGGGCATGAAGGTCACATTTAGGACTTTTTTTTTTTCCTGATATTTCTTTTGGATGTTCAGTCATTGGTCATGTATACTGTACAGGCTGACAATGACTACACAGTCAGGAGTCGTTCAGGTTTTCATCACAAAATCTTAAAAAACCTTTTTAAATACTTTGAAACCTAAGGCCCAAAATTGAAAAACTTTCACAAAAGATGCTGAAAGAAAGGCATGGTATCTAAGTGCAGCCTTCTGTCCCTTAAATTAACTGTCATCTCCTACAAAGATGAGAACTGTGACTTCGGTTGGAAAGATGCTTTTAGGATACGTTTTTTTATATTTCTCTTCTTTTATCACTATTTCACATTCAAATTTAAATTCGGATGGAACATTTTGTCGCTGTGCTCCTATTGTTTAGTGACATAAATGGTGTATCATTTCTTTTTGTCTTTTCAGGAAAGTGCAAACATTTTTACATGCCAGTCATAAAAACAAAAGTTTTTAAAGGCATGTAACTTTTTAAAATCCCAATCTAAATCACTTTTTAAACATATTGTATGAACTCTGACATTACACTGGTGAAACAACAAATCCGCTGGTCACCACAAGGAAACTGCAGCTGAACACAAAACAGACCCACCTCCCTCTTCCACACCTATGGGAGTGTGTGTTTGGATCACTGCACAGACACTGAACACAGAAACATCTCCAGGTGTACCATTCAGACCATGACCACAGAAACCATCACCCCCAGGAGAATAGATCCAGCAAGGTGCCCCATCCCGAAACCAAACAGCTGGACAGGATCCACGGCATCCACCCAGTTAATGTTCACATTCAATGAAACAGGACCTGCCTCTGGAAGTGAGAAACCCCTACTGCTCTTGAGACGAGACTTCAAAGTTTGAAACTGCAAACCTTACCCACTCTAACTTCAGATTATGTCATCATTACTGAAGTCCCACCCTCCCTCACCCCCATGCCTGCTAACTTTTATATATTTCATTCTATTGCTTTACCCCTTGGTGCATTTGTTGAATGAGTTTCAGTCTTTGGTAATAGGTAGTGGTGCACAAGGATGAGTTAATGAACAATGCTGCGACAATTTCCAAAGTTTTTCAACACTGGTGCAATAAAATCTTTTTGTCTCAAATAAAGAGACTGGCTGTGTGATGGCAGGAAGACGAGCATCACACAGGTAATAGGTAGAGCACAGGCAAAAGCTCACTTACAGAAACTAATGACTGTGAGAGTTGCAGCCTATGAATGCAGAAGAGGACTCGACAGGTAAAAAGATGACCTGTTTTATGCCCAGAAAACCTGACTTTACATTCTGATGGCACTGCTGATTATGCATGAATGAGTGTGGAGGGGTGGGTTTGCTGACCTCATGAGAATCCTTTCTTTATGGAGGGATGAATTTCTTTTCCTATTGTACACCAATTTTGTCAATGGTTTGTTATCCTACTGCGCATTTATTTTTTAAGGTAATTATTCAAACTTTTCACATCTGTGCTTCGAGCTGTCAGGAATCACTGTGTAAGTAGCCAAAACTTGTCAATGACTTTACCAAAATGGCAGAGCACATACTGAAAAGATTGACCTTGACATTATGCACATTCTTTGTAAAACACTGTGTTGCTATCCATTATCACTATCATCATTATCATCAACAACCAACCACATACTGGAAGGTTCGTCCGTGAAAAAATTCTTTGTGAAGCATTGTACAGGTATCACCATTGCTATCACAATCATTATACACTTTCTTTGTGAAGCATTGTATACAGGTATCACCATAATTATCACAATCATCGACAGCAGACTATATACTGAAAAGATCGACCTGAACATTGCACACTTTCTTTATGAAGCACTGTGCAGGTACCCCCCATTATCACTATTATCATGACTCTCATCAAAGCAGACCATGTACGTACTGAAAATCTCAACCTGAACATTATACACATTCTATGTGAAGCACTGTGCAGGCATACCCAACTATCACTATTATCATGACTATCATCAACAGCAGCAGATCACATGCTGAAAAGATCGACCTGAACATTGCACACTTTCTTAATAAAGCACTGTGCAGGTATCCCCTATTATCACTATCATCATCACTATCATCAACAGCAGACCACATACTGGAAAGTTCGTCCTTGACATTGTACACATTCTTGCTTCCTCGTCGCAGAAGACTGCGGCTCTCTCCAGGGGAGGACATCCATAACTGCATGTTGTCCTTCCGTCGTGTGGGGATGTCCTCCAGCAAACCTTGTACCCCCACCAACCTGAAAACACACAGCAACAACTCTTGTCATCTGCCTTGTCTCTGTTCTTTTCTGCAATACTTGCTGAAAATTTGTACCTTTTATTTTCCTTTGCCAGTTATCTCTGTGCAATATTTGTTTATGAAAGGCTATGTTCAAGGCTCCATAACCTTTAACCTTTCGGGGGGCCCTTTACCCACCCACTCACACCCATTCCCACCCACTTTCAATCACCAGTTCTGTCCACACAGTGTCGGCCCGATGGATAAAAAGCAAAGACAAGGAAGTAACAGTCCCAGGTTCAATTCGCTGCATCAACTTGTGACTTTTGGCATCCTTGTACTAGACCTTGAAAGGTGTTTTCAAACTTAGACTTAAGCACCCCTCTACCAGACCTTGAAAGGTGTTTTCAAACTTGGACTTAAGCACCCCTCTACCAGACCTTGAAAGGTGTTTTCAAACTTGGACTTCAGCACCCCTCTACCAGACCTTGAAAGGTGTTTTCAAACTTGGACTTAAGCACCCCTCTACCAGACCTTGAAAGGTGTTTTCAAACTTGGACTTAAGCACCCCTCTACCAGACCTTGAAAGGTGTTTTCAAACTTGGACTTAAGCACCCCTCTACCAGACCTTAAAAGGTGTTTTTCTCTTTTTTTTAACTCCCATTCACCCGACTTCCCTGCATGGACAAGGGCTTTTGGCATCCCTCTACCAGACCTTGAAAGTCTTTTTCTTTTTTAACTTGAACTTTTGGCATCCCTCTACTAGACCCTGAAAGGTCTTTTTCTTTTTTAACTTGGACTTTTGGCGTCCCTCTACCAGACCTTGAAAGTCTTTTTCTTTTTTAACTTGAACTTTTGGCATCCCTCTACTAGACCCTGAAAGGTCTTTTTCTTTTTTAACTTGGACTTTTGGCGTCCCTCTACCAGACCTTGAAAGGTCTTTTTCTTTTTTAACTTGGACTTTTGGTGTCCCTCTACCAGACCTTGAAAGGTCTTTTTCTTTTTTAACTTGGACTTTTGGCGTCCCTCTACCAGACCTTGAAAGGTCTTTTTCTTTTTTAACTTGGACTTTTGGTGTCCCTCTACCAGACCTTGAAAAGTTTTTCACTTTTATCAGTTTTAGTTTCTCAAGGTGCTGTCAGTGCATTTGGACAAATCTGTTGGGCAGAAGCCTGACAGCAGCATAACACAATGCGCTGGTCAGGCCTTGAGTGCATGCATATATATATTTGTGTACCTATCAGAGTGGATTCCTTTCACAGAATTTTGCCAGAGGACAACCCAGTTACTGCCATGTGTTCTTAATCAGTGCAGCATAATAATCGAGTTTATCCATGTGATGCATATTTCTATGTTGAGAAACATAACCTTCTGTGCAAGGGACCAAAAAAAATTAAATTAAATTTAAAAATAAAATAAAAACAACAGTTTATCACCTATCCGAATGACTAGACACTCAGTTTGATTTTCTAGTCAAACTTGGGAGAAAGAGTGAGAGTGGGATTCCAACCCAGACCATCATCATGGACGCTGTACTGACAGGTAATCATCCTAACCATTCTCCCACCTTCCTACTTTTATCAACACCCCCTCTCACCTGACTTCCAGCTTGCCAGTGACGGCGGCCGCCTTACTGAAAGTGTTGGCGTTGCGTGAGGCGGAGGCGAGGCCGGAGTGCCGGTGTGAGGGGATGGAGGCGGAGGAGGTGTAGGTGGTGTTGAGCAGCTCGTCCAGCTCTGCCCGCAGAACAGCCACCTTGGGGGCCAGCTGGGGGTCCGGCTCCAGCTCCAGCAGTCGCTTCTCCAGGGACATGCGGATCAGCTCCATCTTCTGGCTGGACTCACTCAGGTTTGACTGGGCCTGGTAGAGAATGATGATAATAATTATCATCATCAGAAAAATGTAGAGATGAAGCGGTCACGGTCTGGTTCGACTCACTCAGGTTCGACTGAGCCAGACAGGGGATAATATTAATAACAGTAGTAGTAGTTTGTAGTAGTTAAAAAAAGAAAAAAGAAAAAAAAAAAGATGATGATGATAATGAGTTTGAGGTCAAGGCAGTCACAGTCTGGATAGACTTGCTCAGGTTTGACTGAGCCTGACTGGGGGTAATGTTAATAATAACAGTAGTAAATAATAATAATAATAATAATAATAGCAAAAATGATAATGATAATGAGTTGGAGGTCAAGGCAGTCACAGTCTGGCTGGACACATTCAGGTTCAACTGGGCCTGGCAGGGATAATAATAATAATGATATTAATAATAATGAGGTGGAGGTGAAAGCAGTCAGTCTGGATGGGCTCTTTCACTGTCAGGTTCAAATGGGCCTGGAAGTGGATAACAACAACAACAACAACAATATAATAATAATAATGCGGTTGAGGTAAAGAGAGTCCCAGTCCTAAATCTACACTAATTCCACCAACCTGAAAAATTCTTGATGCCAAGCAAACTCTGTATTGCTAGGGTTGCTTATGCAACCTAGCCATACTACCCACAGAAACTGTGCTGCTTCTATTCTCTCTCAACATTTTGCAATTTATTTTTGGGTGTTCAGAACTGCTTTTATTTTCACACAACATTTTGCAATTTCAATTTCGGTGTTCAAAACTTCTTGAGCAATACTTCAAATATCAGTGCCGGATATTCAACACTTCTCAAACAATTCTTACAACATCAGTGCTGGCCTTTCTGAACTTAAAATTACTTTTTCTAACAACATTTTTTTTCTTTTCAAAAAGACCTTTACCTGTTTGAAAGATAAGAAGTCTTTTTTAATAACTAAACTTTCCAAAGTTTCTAAGACACTGCAAACACTGCGTGAAGACTTTAGATACAGAGCTCCAGCAAGTAAAAATGAACCAGAATTTTTTCTACGGACAATACCTTTCTAAAAGGTGTTTACAACAACAGAGATCTATCAAGTTAGTTACCTCTCTGAGAGCTTTCTTGTCCTCTATCTTGGAGTTTTGTAAAGTGCGTATGACGTTCTTGGACCCCTCTGCCACGGCAGATTCTATCTTCAGATGATGTCTCAGCTCCTCTATACGCAGTTCTAGAGGTGACAGTATTTCACAGCGGTTCCCTGGAAAAATAAAACATATATAAATTTTATTTATGCAAATAAAATATGCATGTCTTTTTTTTTCCTTGTCTTTTTTTTCTGAATAAATTTTCAGCACCAGCATACCTTCTGAAAATTTCAAAAACACAAAACAAGTGGCAAAGATTTCATGACTCTAGTGTGACTTTGCTGCTTTAACAACAATAATAAAAACAAAAAAGCTTGGGGGTGAGATGCTTGGTGTGTGTGGGGTTGTTTGTTAAAATGGACACACACACACACACACACACATCAGTGTAACTGCACAATCTCACTTTGTTCACACATATGAGCTAAACAGTGAACTCAATTTGTGACATTCACACTGTCAGCCTTTGACTACACAAATGAAAGGATGCATTTAAAGTTTGGTCACTGCAATATCAAAACAAACATGATGCTGCATTGTAGTGATGCACTGTCCATGAGGAGAGCAGTCCAAGTTTTAAAGGGAAATTTGTTTTGACAAAGATTGATAAAATACAACACAGCACAGCACAGCAAAAGATAAGACAACACAGCACAAGACAACACAACAATACAACACAGTTCAGTACAACACAATACAAAAAAAACACAATACAGCACAGCACAATGCAACACAATACAGCACACCACAATACAACAAAACACAATACAGCACAGCACAACACAATGCAGCACAGCACAGCACAACACAATACAGCACAGCACAGCACAACACAACACAACACAATACAGCACAGCACAGTACAACACAGTAAAACATAATACAATACAGCACAGCACAGCACAACGCAACACAGCACACCACAATACAACAAAACACAATACAGCACAGCACAACACAACATAGCAAAACACAACACAGCACAGCACAGCACAACACAATACAGCACAACACAACACAGCACAGCACAGCACAACACAATACAGCACAGCACAACACAACACAGCAAAACACAATACAGCACAACACAACACAACACAACACAGCAAAACACAACACAGCACAGCACAGCACAACACAATACAGCACAGCACAACACAACACAGCAAAACACAACACAGCACAGCACAGCACAACACAATACAGCAAAACACAACACAGCACAGCAGAGCACAACACAATGCAGCACAGCACAACAGAACACAACACAGCAAAACACAATACAGCACAGCACAATGCAACACAATACAGCACACCACAATACAATGCAGCACAGCACAACACAACAAAATACAGCAAAACATAATACAGCACAGCACAGCACAACAAAATACAGCAAAACATAATATAGCACAGCACAACACAATGCAGCACAGCACAACACAACACAACACAATGCAACACAGCGCTGCACAGTACAGTGCAACACAACACAACAAAACAATACAGCACAGCACAACACAACACAATGCAACACAGCGCTGCACAGTACAGTGCAACACAACACAACAAAACAATACAGCACAGCACAACACAACACAATGCAACACAGCGCTGCACAGTACAGTGCAACACAACAAAACAATACAGCACAGCACAACACAACACAATGCAACACAGCGCTGCACAGTACAGTGCAACACAACAAAACAATACAGCACAACACAGCACAACAAAACACAACACAACACAACACAACGAAGATCCATACCATGCTGATCAGAGCCTGGAGCGCCCCCTGTGTCCTGGTTGGCTTTCAGCATCTGCATGCGTATGATCTCTATTTTGGTTTTGGCATCGCTCAACATCTGCTGGGCCTCGGCCAGCAGCTTCTTGTCCCTGGAGGACCCTGTGCTGTACATGGCGATCATGTTCTCTGCCCCTTGCTTCACCTGGTAGACACACACGCACATGTATTATATACACACACACACACGCATACATGCAAATACATACACACATCATCATCATCATTTGCAGTCAATTTCTCTTTTACAGTTGTATATTTCTTCTTTTTATTTCTATTATTATTCTTTTATCTTATTTCATCTATTTGTTTTCTTTTCTTTTTTTGTCTGTTTCTCTGTTTATGACTGTCTGGAGACTGGCTGGAACGCTCTGCTGTGCTGCAGCCTGCTTTTTAAACAATCCAAACCCTCTTCTGTGCAGTCTACTTTCTCAACAATCCCAAACCTCTTTTGTGCAAAGTCTACATGATATTGTGGTATACATACATACATACATACAAAGAATTACACACAAAATACATACCAGACACACTTCTACACAGAAATTTTCACACAGGTCACATACTCAAATATTTACACACAGATACATCTAAACACAGACCCAAGCACACAAAGGCATACACACAGACATGTTTTCGGACTAAGTGAACACTACTTTTCTGATTTCAAGTGACCGTTCTACAAACGTATATCTTTGCACATATGTTTTCACACACAGCTATGGGTTACTGTAGTCGCATCTGTGACTGTCAAAACAGTAGTGGAGACAACTGCTGTCCCGACAATCTGGGCTAGTATTTGATTATTTGTATTTGTACTCCTTTTTATCACAACAGATTTCTTTGTGTGAAATTCGGGTTGCTCTCCCCAGGGAGAGCGCGTCGCTACACTACAGCGCCACCCATTTTTTTTGTATTTTTTCCTGCGTGCAGTTTTATTTGTTTTTCCTGTCGAAGTGGATTTGTCTACAGAATTTTGCCAGGAACAACCCTTTTGTTGCCGTGGGTTCTTTTACGTGCGCTAAGTGCATGCTGCACACGGGACCTCGGTTTATCGTCTCAACCGAATGACTAGCGTCCAGACCACCACTCAAGGTCTAATGGAGGGGGAGAAAATATCGGCGGCTGAGCCGTGATTCGAACCAGCACCCTCAGATTCTCTCGCTTCCTAGGCGGACACGTTACCTCTAGGCCACCACTCCACATTGTGGAGAGTGTCTGTGCACCTACTTACACACACGCAGATAAACACCTGCCAACATACTCAAGTTTCAAGTGTAGCCCATATGGATCAGACTGCATGCTTTGGCATCTCCTCGAAAGTGTAACATCAACTTTTCAGTGTGTCCTTGTTTCTGTACTGAAGCAGTCCTTCTGATCTATTTACTCAGCTAAGCCATCCGTTCACAGTAACCCTGCCAGTAGCACACACACACACACACATGAAGTCACACACTAACAATACACACAAACACAGCCATCACTGTTACCTTGTTCTCTATGTCCATCTGTTTCTGTAGAGAAGCCAGCCTCTGGTTGCCTCCACTTCCGTCCACGCCATCAGACTTCTCTGGTGATGTCACTCCCTCTGCAAACACACATACATAAAAGTTGAAGCAAGACAGATGTCAAATTCACCCCCCCAAGCCCCCAAAACACCACTCACACACACACACATGCATGCACAGAGATGTACTGAACACACACACACACACACACACACACTATTATATACACATTAAAGTAAGTATCCATGTAGTTATATGTATGTGTTGGCATCTTCTGAAAGCATGGCTCACACTCAGAAGAAGTGTTAATTCTGTGGGCACACAAAATAAAAACTGGCATTGTCACTGTCCACCTAAAACCTGCTGTTTTTCTGGCAGTATCAATCAGTATGGGGTTTGACAGGCCTGTCCCCACATTCCCCTGGTATGAGCATCTCTTATATCACCTTAGTGGGGTGCTGAGTTTAAACCTACATTAATTAACATATCAAAACACTTAAGATCTTAAGTGGTGCTAACTCCCTAGATATATAGCGGGCCCTTTGTGCCTCCCGTAAACAGTATTCATACAATAGTAAATAAAGGCTTACATTTCAACTGTTTTTTTCTATTTTTTTTTCATGTGCTGTGAATAATTTTTGTTGTTGTTGTTTGTTTTGTTTGTGAATGCTCCAGACTAAGAATAGTTAGATCCCTAATATAATGGATACAGCATTCAAGATCCATGTGAAACATCAAGACAATAATATGATTAATACAGTACATTTGTTTTGTTGTTGTCTTTTTGCAGACATATGTCATTCAAAAATAAACCAGGACACTCTGGATTTAGTTTATGATCAACAGTATAAGACAGAACAGGTTTTCCAAAGTACTTTGTGAGTATTATGACTGCTGTTTTAATTTCATTATGGGGAATGACTTACCTGCTGACAGTGAGGCGACAGCCTAAACATCAAATATCTAAACATGATGCAAAAAAACATCTTTTAAATACAACATCTTCTTCAAACTTTTAACTATCTTAATGTCAAGTTTATAACCTGCCAAGCGATGAACATAGCTAAAACAGGGTATCAGCTGAAACAGACAGAGAGCAAGAGAGAGAGACAGAGAGAGAGAGAGAGAGAGAGAGAGAGAGAGAGACAGAGACAGAGACAGAGAGAGACAGAGAGACAGAGACACACACATAGAGGAGACCGAGAAAGAAAGGGGGAACTCGGCATGAAAACAATAGAAGGTGAGGTGCACAACAACAAGTGGGACGGCAATATCAACAGCTATGATTATTTCATGTCAGTGGGGATGCTGAGGGTAGAGATGATTTTTCTTTGAGCATGCTGCCAGAGCAGCACATAAGTGAGATAGATAAACAGAAGGGAAGGGGAGAGGAACACACACACACACACACGCACACACACACAAGAGTTAAGACAAGGAAAGGTTTGGAGTTTGGGATTGCACAATACACTACAAATCTCTCATTGGTAACTTTAAGGTGCTATATTATATAAGTATCAGTAACTTTAAGGTGCTATATTATATAAGTATCAGTACTACCACTACTAGAACTACTTAATAATAATAATAATTCATGGTGCCCCACCCCTAACCTGCGGAGGTGCCTTGGGCTGAAGGGTGGATGGGGATGATCAAGTATCAATAATAACAATAATAATTGATAACAATTATATCATTAATAATAATAGTTCATAGTGTCTCCCCCCCCCCCGACCTGCAATGGTGTCCTGGGCGGAGGGGTGGTTGGGGATGACCAAGTATCAGTAATAACAATAATAACTGATAATAATATCATAAATAATAATAGCTCATAGTGCCCCCCCCTCCCCCCTCTGACCTGCAGTGGTGTCCTGGGAGGAGGGGTAGCTGGGGATGAGGAAGTAGCAATAATAACAATAATAATTGATAATAATTTCATTAATAATTCAAGGTGTCCCTGCCACCTGCTCTGACCTGGGAGGGGTGGTTGGGGATGAGCAAGCATCAATAATAACTGATATTAATATCATGAATAATAATAGCTCATAGTGTCCCCATCCCCCCCTCCACAACCCCCCCCAACCCTTCCTGACCTGCAGTGGAGTCCTGGGAGGAGGGGTGGTTGGGGATGAGGAGGTAGGCGTTGAGGTCCTGCAGTTCCTGGTGCAGGTGCTGCAGCTTGGTGTTGGCCTTCTTCACGATGCTGCTCACATTGGACAGCGACCGCTTGTCCGTCGACACCTCCCGCAGCTTCTCCGCCCCCTCCTTGATCTTCATCTCCTTGCGGATCTCCTTCCTCAGGGCCTGCACACACACAGACACGCACACACACAGATTACAAGCCTCACAGAGATACTGAGAGATGACAACGCACAGAGAGATACAGACAGATGAGAGCACACCCAGAGATACTGAGAGATGAGAACACAGAGAGAGATACACAGATGACAACAAAGAGAGGCAAAGCAGTCTGCAACACAAAGAGTCAACCACTTCTCTTCTGCTGGAGATACTAAAGTATTCTTGTTTCTTGTTCTGTAGAAAAGAGAATTAGTCACCACCGCTGTCTCTTCACCATTATGGATTTGTGTGAGAGACAAGAGTAGCCTGCCACACAGAGAAAGAAACAGGTGACAACCGGTCACTACTGCTGTCTCTTTAAAAGTCTTTACAGATTTGTGTGAGAGACAGAGCAGCCTGCCAGAAAGAGAGATGAGAACCAGTTATCACCGCCATCTCTTTACAGATTTGTGTGAGACAGAGCAGCCTGTCAGAGACATGAGACAGAGAGATGAGAACTAGTTATCACCGCCATCTCTTTACAGATCTGTGTGAGAGACAGAGCAGCCTTCCAGAAAGAGAGATGAGAACCAGTTATCACCGCCATCTCTTTACAGATCTGTGTGAGAGACAGAGCAGCCTGTCAGAAAGAGAGATGAGAACCAGTTATCACCGCCATCTCTTTACAGATCTGTGTGAGAGACAGAGCAGCCTGCCAGAAAGAGAGATGAGAACCAGTTATCACCGCCATCTCTTTACAGATCTGTGTGAGAGACAGAGCAGCCTGTCAGAAAGAGAGATGAGAACTTGTTATCACTGCCATCTCTTTACAGATTTGTGTGAGAAATAGAGCAGCCTGCCAGAGAGAGAGATGAGAACCAGTTATCACCGCCATCTCTTAACAGATCTGTGTGAGAGACAGAGCAGCCTGCCAGAAAGAGATGAGAACCAGTTATCACTGCCATCTCTTTACAGATCTGTGTGAGAAACAGAGCAGCCTGCCAGAAAGAGAGATGAGAACCAGTTATCACCGCCATCTCTTTACAGATCTGTGTGAGAAACAGAGCAGCCTGCCAGAAAGAGAGATGAGAACCAGTTATCACCGCCATCTCTTTACAGATCTGTGTGAGAAATAGAGCAGCCTGCCAGAAAGAGAGATGAGAACCAGTTATCACCGCCATCTCTTTACAGATTTGTGTGACAGACAGAGCAGCCTGCCAGAAAGAGATGAGAACCAGTTATCACCGCCATCTCTTTACAGATCTGTGTGAGAAATAGAGCAGCCTGCCAGAAAGAGAGATGAGAACCAGTTATCACCGCCATCTCTTTACAGATCTGTGTGAGAGACAGAGCAGCCTGCCAGAAAGAGAGATGAGAACCAGTTATCACCGCCATCTCTTTACAGATCTGTGTGAGAGACAGAGCAGCCTGTCAGAAAGATGAGAGAACCAGTTATAAACCGCATCTCTTTACAGATCTGTGTGAGAAACAGAGCAGCCTGCCAGAAAGAGAGATGAGAACCAG